>NC_066542.1:4867162-4872162 GCF_024679095.1 Eriocheir sinensis | reverse complement strand
ATATCTTGGGTAGGCGTTCAACAAGAAACAAAAGAGCAGCGTCATGGTGGTTGCTGAAGAAATTTGACGCTGGAAGCTATATTGGCATGCCATCTGATTTAGAGAGAAATTTGTGTGTAATTCTTATGATACGTTCTTCCTGTTTCTTTATATTTATGAATCTGTATTTGTGAGTGAGTGTGTGTTTGTGGGTGGGTGGGTACATCATTCACCGGTTAGATCACATGCTAGACTCGCGACCGTCAGCCAATACCCTTCCATAAAGAGCTTAGGCCTGGATATTGACAAGTCTATGGGTACGGCTGGGACCTTACCTCTCACACACCAGTCCCACTTGCTCGAGGTGGGACAGTAACCTCTTCTACCGGCGGAAAACTCTTCGGCCTGAGCGGGGCATGAACCTCAGTCTGCCGGGGTGGCCAACCAAGCGGAGGTTATTCCACTACGTGTGTGTGTGTGTGTGTGTGTGTGTGTGTGTGTGTGTGTGTGTGTGTGTGTGTGTGTGTGTGTTTGAGTGAGTGAGGGAGAAAGAGAAACACACACACACACACACACACACACACACACACACACACACACACACACACGTCGCTCTCTCCACCCCGAGAAATGTGACCTATGGCGACGCTTTCTACTAAGTGTCACCCGCTCCTTAGTAACGGAATATTCATAAAAAAAAAGAAGGAAAAAAAGAAATATTGAGCAACACAACATCTTATAATGGACCTGACGCTGGGGCTCGCTTTGACGTTTCATTGACCTCTTGGCTTCAGTGATGTGTCAGATTTCTGTGTGGAGGTGTCGCCCATTATGCTGAAGAAAATGAACGTGTTAATTGCGACGAACTGTTTAGTGGCAAGATTCGCGTAACTTCGGGCGTGATGATGTGCTAACGTGGAAGGCCCGTCACCGCTCTGTCTTTGTTCTTGTCATTTCTTTAAGTCTGTGGCTCATTGATATATCTGTTACTTGTTTCTTGCCATTAGATTAATTTATTTTACACACGTACCCAACATTTGTGTGTGAGGATGTTTCCGGAGTTTCAGTAAAGGTGGGAGTTGTGGGTGATTGCATTCCGTCTCTGTTTCTGTCATTTCTATCAGTCTGTGTCTCTCATTGGTCTTCTGTTACTTGTTTCTTATCATTAGATCCATTCCTATTACACACGTAGCCAACATTTGTCTGTGAGGATGTTTTCGGAGTTTCAGTAAATGTGGGAGTTGTGGGTGATTGCGTTCTGTCTCTGTTCCTGTCTCTCATTGATCTTCTGTTACTTGTTTCTTATCATTAGATTCATTCCTTTTACACACGTAGCCAACATTTGTCTGTGAGGATGTTTTCAGAGCTTCAGTAAAGGTGGGAGTTGTGGGTGATTGCATTCCGTCTCTGTTTCTGTTATTTCTCTCAGTCTGTGTCTCTCATTGATCTTCTGTTACTTGTTTCTTGCCATTAGATTCATTCCTTTTACACACGTAGCCAACATTTGTGTGTGACCATGCTTGTCCTGTCAATTCCTTAAGTCTGTTTCTCTTGTTGCCCTTCTTGTTTCTTGCCATTAGACTGCTTACTCTTACACACGTAGCACTTATATGTGTGTGAGTATGGTGTTGCCGGAGCTTCCATGAGGTGTGGGATGTTGTGGGTGATTACGTAGTGTTACAGACTCTCCCTCTCATCCCAGACCGCAAAAATTTCTGCTCTTCTGCTCAGCCCCCTCACTGCCTTGTCGGGTGTCAATGCACGTCTAAAGTCACCCGATTTACTCTTATATTGAGAAAGAGACCTCCTAACTGTACTCTACCCTCACCGTTGTCTCTGTCTTCGTAAGCTGAAACTGTAGTCGGCGGTGAGCATTAGAAAGTCGATCCTCGCTTTGCCTCGTGCTGGGAAGAAAGCATCAAACTGCCTGGCTTTCATTACGAGGTTGCATGAGCGCGCCCAAGCCACAGCCACCAGCAAGACGGGGGTTCACTGACCTGGGGATCTGGGCCAGTCGAAGACCCCCGCAAGCCTCCCTCCCTCTCTCCCTCCCTCCTCGCCTTCTTTCCTGCCTCCTTGCCGCTTTGTCTCCCTCCTCCCCTCCCTCGCTGCCTCCCTCCCTTCCTCCCATCTCCTCTCATCACCGACTCTCTGTTGTTTCTCGAGGGTTAACATCTTACATGCATATTCTCTTGGCGTCACTTGTTTTGTGTATCTCTTGGTCAGTCGCTTTTATAGTCGTATTGCAAATTAATATTCGTTCAGTATTTTAGTTTTAACTGTAAAAGAAGGTTGAATTTGGAATTTTAAGTCCCGAAACTCAACCTGCATTACCATCATATCACGCATATATATATATATATATATATATATATATATACATATATATATATATATATATATATATATATATATATATATATATATATATATATATATATATATATATATATATATATATATATATATATATATATATATATATATATATATATATATATATATATATATATATATATATAGCCTGTATCATTCCAGTGCAGGACACAGGCCTCTGCTAAGCCTTCCCACTCGTGCCTCCCGTGCCTGTAGTTCACACCTGTAAGAGGTGACGTGTAGGTGTTGTCTGTTCCGCCACGCAGTGTCATAATCACAGCACACTTTCTTCACCGCCTTTATCTGTATCGTCCCTTCAGCTGGCCGCCCGCGCCTCATCTAACTTACACATAAAGGCTTTGTTTCTATCTTTTCTTATAGTCTCCGATGTGAGGCAAGAGGGAAAGGCGCTAGAATATCTACCGTCAGGAAATGTTGTTCCATAAGACCTATTGCAAAGAATTGCATTATCTGTGTATTCTCTAATCTCTTACCATCTCTCCACCCTACCCTGTATTTTTCCCGCCATTTCCCAGCCGCCCCGTTAAACTGGCCAGGGGAAGGTGACGCGAGAATTGCCAAATAATCGACCACCCCTTCACACCCTCCCGATGACGAGGTTCACAACTCAGGTGTCGAGACCAATGAAAACCCAAGTATTTGGTGTATTTCATTGCTCTTTATGGATTTGCTGTTCTTTAATAGTGTTCTGCTTCTTCAGATCAATCAACTCTTGGTTCTGTAAGGATGGCAGCCGGAGATGCCAAGTCTATTGGGGTCAGTACCCCCTAAAAAACAGCCGCCACTAAAAATACCCACACCTGAACTTGGGCAACCTGAAGTGCCGCCGCGGCTACTAATCCAGACCCTGACGCAACATTTCCTCCTGCGCTGATCAGGAGTTGATGTAACCCGACTCATCGAAGTGGTGTTGTTACGATGACTGATGTGTGTGTGTGTGTGTGTGTGTGTGTGTGTGTGTGTGTGTGTGTGTGAGAGAGAGAGAGAGAGAGAGAGAGAGAGAGAGAGAGAGAGAGAGAGAGAGAGAGAGAGAGAGAGAGAGAGAGAGAGAGAGAGAACAGACAGACAAACAGACAGACACTCTAAACACACCTTTCTCACCCCATGCAACCTCCCTGTCGCAACACCAACAAAACTAACCATAACAATTTAGTCTAATATTACCTACAAGCTTTCACTTCCTTCACGACCCTTCCTTCCCTCCCTCCCTCTCTCCCTCCCTCCCGTCGTGTACAAGGTGAGGGCCAAGGCTCCGCGATAGGCCACACTCCCGCCCGAGACTCGTGACCCTTCCCTTCGAGTCCCGCCCTTCCAGTCCCGCCGTCAGGGAGGCAATGCGTGGCGAGCTCCTACTGGTGGTGCAGGAGAAAGTTTTTTTTTTCTTTTTCCCTCTTTTTTTCTTTTCTTCAGGTGACCGCAGGGAGAGAAAGTCGTTGCGAGGGAAATCTTGGTTCATTGTCCTTTTGTGAATAGAAAGGAGAGAAGAGAGACAAAGCTACATTGTATAACTGTATTTCTTCTTATGATTAGTAGTAGTAGTAGTAGTAGTAGTAGTAGTAGTAGTAGTAGTAGTAGTAGTTGTAGTAGTAGTAGTACTCTCTCTCTCTCTCTCTCTCTCTCTCTCTCTCTCTCTCTCTCTCTCTCTCTCTCTCTCTCTCTCTCTCACACTCTCTCTCTCTCTCTCTCTCTCTCTCTCTCTCTCTCTCTCTCTCTAAATGCACGAATCACCATCTCTCAGAGCCAATGTTTTCACGCTACACATAAAACCTGGAAGACCGCTCAAGTACGCACTCACACCAACGCCTCGGGAGCAGCACTCGTCACACACACACACGCACATACACAACCTTAGTGGCTCCCTCTCTTGCTCCCTCTCGCTACTTCGACGTGGAATCAGAAAAACCCTCGCGTAATAAGAGTCACCGGGAACCTGTTGGAATGCTCTCCGTCATTAATCTTCCCCTACCTGCATAGCTAAGCCGGCGGAGCGGAGAGCTAAGCCTACAAGCTCCCAGCCGTAGGTTACTATAGGCCTCGGCTGCCGTATAAGGGCCAGCGTAAAGGGCCGTCCACTGCAGGTATTCACAGATGCGGTTGGGAATGGGCGGCGGCTTCATTGTGATTATGTATGTATGGGAGGATAAGGGTGGCCCAAGCTCCCCTGCCCTGCCCTCAAGCCTTCAAGAAACCTGGTCTCCTGTTTGGTTATGCGTGTTCCTTCCTCTGCTTCATTTATCACGTATTCGATGATGGTGGTGGTGGTGGTGGTGGTGGTGATGGTTCTGATGCCTTCTCTTGTTGTTGTTGTTGTTGGTGGTGGTGGTGGTGGTGCTGTTGTTGTTGTTTTCTTGGTCTTTTTCTTTCTTCCGTTTCTTTTTCGGCTTCTTCTCTTTCTCTCTTTCTGTCGTTCTTTCATTCTTTTGTTCTCCTTCATCATCTTCTCCTTCTCCTCCTCCTCCTCCTCCTCGTCCTCCCTCCTCTCCTCATCATCGCTGTCACATTTCATATTCCTGTCCGTCTCCTTTCGTTTGCTACGCCTTCCTCTTCCATCCCGCGGCTGCTTTTCGGTTAGCATAACTGTCCACCTAATGTAAGTCTGCGTTTAATATGCGTAGGCGACACGG
>NC_066542.1:4837162-4862162 GCF_024679095.1 Eriocheir sinensis | reverse complement strand
ATCAATTTTCCTGAGCTTTCACTGGCATCGGAGCAGCGCGAGGGGGGGGCAGCCCAGACGTCCTCTTGTAAACAAAGGTTCTCGTCCCTCCCATGACAGCGGTAGGCGGAAGTCCATGCTGAGGCCGAGGCGCACCCCCCTAGCCCTTCCTCTCTCCTTCTTTTCTTCCCCGACTTCCCTCTCTCCCTTCTACTCCTTCCCCGTCTCTTTAGAAGCCGCACACTTATTCCCTGCGGGTGGCTTCACAAATGGCCCCGGTAGTTTGGCTAATGAGTGTGTTCTTCGGGGACTTTGGGGAAGGTCGATGTTTGGTTACGAGCGTGAAGAGTCATTGTCGCTTCTTCAGGGGATGTGTTCTTTGGGGTCTATAGGGGAAGGTCGATGTTAGGTTATGAGCGCGAGGAGTCACTGTCGCTTCTTCAGGCCCTGGTCTGTTGTCTAAGGAGGGTGTTCATCGGGGACTCAGGGAAAGTCGATGTTTGGTTATGAACGCGAAATCTCATTGTCGCTTCTTCAGGCCCTGGTCGTTTGTCTAAGGAGTGTTCTTCGGGGTCTTGGGGAAGGTCGATGCTTGGTTATGAACGCGAAATCTCATTGTCGCTTCTTCAGGCCCTGGTCGTTTGTCTAAGGAGTGTTCTTCGGGGTCTTGGAGAAAGTCGATGTTTGGTTATGAACGCGAAGTCTCATTGTCGCTTCTTCAGGGCCTTCTCGTTTGTCTAAGGGATGTGTTTTTCGTAGTCTATAGGGGAAGGTCTTTTGGTTATGCACGTGAAACCTAATTGTCAGTTCTTCAGGCCCTGCTCGTTTGTTTGAGTGTGATCTTCATGGTCTATAGGGGAAAGTCGATGTTTGGTTATGAGCGCGAAACCTCATTGTCGGTTCTTCAGGCCCTGCTCGTTTGCCTAAGAGGTGTTGCGCGTTGACTATAAGGAAAGGTTGATGTTGCTTGGACTCGTATTATCAAACGTTTCAGGCTCTTGTTACGACTGTTTCTGAAGGCCACAGAGGAGACACGTCGGATTATCATTAGTGTTTATCCCATTCATGGCTCAGAGGCCTTCCCAAACTACCGCCAGGGTCCAGAAACCGCCCATGGAAACCCCTATTAGCTTTTCGGATGATGGATGACTCGACTTCAGCACTGCGATGGCTGTTTGCTGAGACTGACTAGGAATATACTCTGTTTCTACCTTACTTCACCCCCGCCAGTACCATATCCACAACTGATTAGGAATATACTCTGTTTCTACCTCACTTCACCCCCGCCAGTACCATATCCACAACTGATTAGGAATATACACTGTTTCTACCTCACTTCACCCCCGCCAGTACCATATCCACAACTGATTAGGAATATAAACTGTTTCTACCTCACTTCACCCCCGCCAGTACCATATCCACAACGATTAGGAATATACTCTGTTTCTACCTCACTTCACCCCCGCCAGTACCATATCCACAACTGATTAGGAATATACTCTGTTTCTACCTCACTTCACCCCCGCCAGTACCATATCCACAACTGATTAGGAATATACTCTGTTTCTACCTTACTTCACCCCCGCCAGTACCATATCCACAACGATTAGGAATATACTCTGTTTCTACCTCACTTCACCCCCGCCAGTACCATATCCACAACTGATTAGGAATATAAACTGTTTCTACCTCACTTCAACCCCGTCAGTACCATATCCACGTGTCCACTGATGCAATGAATCAAATGAAGCTACACTGATTATTGCTAATTGTCTAACGCTCTCTTTAGGTGATTTGGAATAACTTAAACGCTTTTGCTACTTTACCCCTTCCAGTACCATTTCCACGCGTCCACTGAAGCATTACGATCAAAGCTACTCTGATGTTTTGCATGGAACTGTCTTACGCTTGGTCCACATGTAAATCCAAGTCCTGTAAGTGATGGTGGTGGTTGACATGCTGGTATATTTTGCCGGTAGCTAATAGCTCCGTCCCGCCAAGGTGACCCTCATCGCCCGGGGAGGTGTTGTAGGCACCCCTTCCGTTGGCTACCTCACTTGACCCTCTCGCCATCCATCTCCATCCGTCTGCTTCTTACTCTGTTTCTTCCTTCCTTCTCCTTGTCATCCTGCACTACGTTGGTCTCGAATGTGTGTGTGTGTGTGTGTGTCTGTGAGTGAGTGAGATTGAGTGAGTGAGTGAGTGAGAGAGACAGAGACACAGACAGACAGACACATATCAACATTTAAAACAGAGAAATAGGTAAACAGAGACCAGAAAGAGAGAGACAGACAGATAGACAGACATGGATCAACATTTAAAACAGAATTAAGTCAGGAAGAGAGAGAGAGAGAGAGAGAGAGAGAGAGAGAGAGAGAGAGAGAGAGAGAGAGAGAGAGAGAGAGAGAGAGAGAGAGAGAGAGAGAGAGAGAGAGAGAGAGAGAGAGAGAGAGAGAGAGAGAGAGAGAGAGAGAGAGAGAGAGAGAGAGACAGACACAGAGAGACAAAAAGACAGATAGACAGAGAGAGATACAGAGAGAGAGAGAGAGAGAGAGAGAGAGAGAGAGAGAGAGAGAGAGAGAGACAGGAGAGAGACAGAGAGAGAAGAGAGAGACAGAGAAGAAAAACAGAAACAAAAAAAAAGCAAAAAAAAAAAAATAAAATATATGTTTATGTGTGTGTGTGTGTGTGTGTGTGTGTGTGTGTGTGTGTGTGTGTGTGTGTGTGTGTGTAAGTGTGAGGAAAACAAGCCAGTGAAAGTGAAAGGAAAGTATAATTCATGCCTGTAATTTTGTTGTTCAGATTTGTGTTGTTGTTGTTGCCAGTGTTACTTTTCCTCCTCCTCCTCCTCCTCCTCCTCCTCTTGTTTTCCTCGTCACCAGCTGTTGTTTTCATTTCTCTAGCTCCTGTTATATATATGGCTGCTAATCGTCCTGGTGGTTGTGGTTGTAATAATGAAGTAGATATTTGCGAGTCTATATCTATTTGTTGTCATTGTAGTTCGTTGTAGAGACAGACAGAGACACACAACGAAGAACCAGAGGGAGGGAGTAATAGAGACCAGACCGAGAACATAGTAAAGACATATATATAGAGAGAAAGAGATAAAAGGAGACCACGCCGAGACAACAGGACAATAAGAAGAAGAGAAAGACCGTGGAGGAAATTCGACACTGGAAAAGAAGAGAAACGAAACGCAAGAAAAAATATATGATAGAGAAATGTAAAGAAATGATTAAGAGAAAGGTAAAAGAGATCACGCAAAGACAACAGGCCACAAAAACATGAAGAGAAGGACCGAAGAGATTAACTAGAGGCTTATAAAAGGAAATTCGACACTGGAAAAGAAGAGAAAGGAGACTCAAGGAAAGATATGATAAAGAAATGTAAAGAAGCGATGAAGAGAAAGGCAAAAGAGATCACTAGAGGCTTATAGTAGAAACGATGACTCTGGAAAAGAAGAGAAACTTAAGGAAAGGAAAAATAAGTTGAAAGTTGGGATGAAAATTAGTTAGAACGTTACGAAAGAGTGACTAGAAGGAAAGGATGAGGATAACGCGAATGAGGAAGAGGAAGAGGAAGAGGTGACAGATGGAGGAAGAAGAAGAATTAGAAGCGGAAGAAGAAGAAGAAGAAGAAGAAGAAGAAGAAGAAGAAGAAGAAGTAGTAGTAGTAGTAGAAGTAGTAGAAGAAGAAGAAGAAGAAAAAGAAGAAGAAGAAGAAGAAGAAGAAGAAGAAGAAGAAGAAGAAGAAGAAGAAGAAGAAGAAGATGAAGAAGAAGAAGAAGAAGAAGAAGAAGAAGAAGAAGAAGAGTTGGAAGAGGAGGAAGAGGAGGAGGAAAATGACAACCACAATGAAAAAAAAAAGAAATAGATAGAACAAGACTAATACAACAACAACAACAACAACAACAACAACAACAACAAGTAGAGAGAGAGAGAGAGAGAGAGAGAGAGAGAGAGAGAGAGGAGGAGGAGGAGGAGGAGGAGTTGGTGGAGTAGCTGGTGGTGGTGGTTGAGGGTGGTGGTGGTGGTGGTGGTGGAGGTGAAGGAGGAAGAGAACAGAATGGCAACGACCGCTCACTGTCGGACTCAGATGATAATAACTCTCTCTCCATTTTTTCCTTAGACAAAACCCTTCGATTCCTGCACCATACAACCTTTTCAAGAGAGAGAGAGAGAGAGAGAGAGAGAGAGAGAGAGAGAGAGAGAGAGAGAGAGAGAGAGAGAGAGAGAGAGAGAGAGAGAGAGAGAGAGAGAGAGAGAGAGAGAGAGAGAGAGAGAGAGAGAGAGAGAGAGAGGGAGAGAGAGAATGAACACAATGAAGAAAAAGAGAGAAAGAAAGAGAGTAAGAAACCAAAGGAAAGGAAGAAAAAGAGAGAGATGAAAAGAGAGAGAGACAGAGAAAGAGAAAGAGAACACAACGAAGAAACAGAGAGAAAGAGAAACAGTAAGAAACCAAAACAAGAACAGCGTAAAGAAAAACATATATAGAAAGAGAGAGAGATAGAAATAGCCCAAGAACCCAACCCAACCCAACCCAACCCAACCCAACAAGGGGAGGAAGAAAGAGGAACCTAACTGAGTAATTACCTCCCTTTAGTTGCAAGTCAAACGGTCAATAATTCTTGCGGTTAAAATGTATAACTCAGAATAGCTTCCAGAGAGCGTTGACCCCCTCAGAGAAGCCGACGGACGGACGGGCGGACGGGCGGATGGACGGACACGAGAGGAGGAGAGGAAGAAGAGGAAGAGCAGGCGTTTTCTGGCGGACGGCAAAAAGCTGATGAAGATGGAAAATGGAGAAGAAGAAAAAAGAAGAACGTGAAGTCGAGAACGCGAATGAAAAACGGAAAAACAAGTGAATTTTTCTTCCATTGTTTTGCTATTGTTTGGAGGTAGTGGAAGGAGGAGAAGAAGGAGAAGATGAAGAGAACGAAGAAAAAGAAGCAGAAGAGGAAAACAGAAGAAGACAAAGTAGAGGAAGAAGAAGAAATATATAAAATAAACACGAAAAAGAAAAATAATGATAAAAAGAAGAAATAGAAGAAGAAGGAGAAGAAGACGATATTGATTATAATGATGAAGAAGAAGAAGAGAAGGAATGAGAAAGGAAAAAAGGAAGAACAAATATAAAGATAAACAAATGATGGTAAAGGTGAAAACAAAAGAACGAAGAAAGAAGAAAAAGAAGAAAAAGCAGACAATACTGATTACGACGCTATAGAAGAAAAGGAAGAGAAGGAATGCGAGAGGAGAAAAATGAGGAATGGAAACAGACAAACAGATAATGGCAGAAATAAGAAGAAAACAAACAGGCAAACAAGTGTAAGAGCAACAAGTATGACTTTAAGATTGGTCATGAACTTAAGTAATAGCAAGTTGTGTGCGTAGACGAATCATAGTTGAAGAAAGATTGGTTGGCTGGCAGCGCGCACGGGGAGACGACGGATGGACGGCTGCGGCAGTACAGAGGAGGAGGAGGAAGCGAGTGGAGGCGGTGAATGACTTGAGTGAGAAGTGTGTCAGACATTGACCCTGCCGCACCCAACCTACCCACCCACCACCCACCCCTCCACACACACACACACACACACACACACACACACACAGACATACATACACGGACGCACGCACGCATGTTGTATGAAACCAGCATTTTTCTTTGATATTCCTGTTCAGCGCAACATTATATATACAGTTTTTGCGACCTTCGGCTTTTCCCTTCCTGCCTTCCTGCTTCTTCTTCACTTGAACCTTCTCCTCCTCTTCCTCCTCCTCCTCCTCTTTCTCTTCTTCCGACTCTTCTTTTTTTGCTTTTCTTGTTTTTCTTTTTCTTCGTTTTTATCGTCGTTTTATTTTATTTTTCTTCTTCATCTTCTTCTTCCTCTTCGTCTTTGTATTCTTCGTATTCTTCTTCTTCTTCGTCGTCTTCTATTTTTTCGGTCTTTTTATTTCTCCTCCTCCTCTTCCTTTTCTTCTTCTTCGTCTTCGTCTTCTTTCTCTTCATCGTCATTTCATTTCTCATTCTCCTCATCCCTTTCCTCCTCCTCTTCCTCCTCTTCCTCCTCAACAGAAACTTAACTCATGTCACATAACAAAACCTTTTCTCTAACACTCTACTAACTCTCTCGCGTGCAGCTTTCTTTCCAAGGGTCAACTCTCGCTGCACCACGATCGGTTTTCACATGAACGTTGGAAGCAGAAAAGCGAGCGCAATGACCTTCAGGGACCTTGGCGAGTCATCGTAACTCCTTCATTCCGCTTGTAAACGTACGATCCTGATTATGTTTGAGGAGTATCTTCAAGCTCCCTTTGTGGATGTGTGTGTGTTTGTGTTAGTGACTGGAAGCACGTTACCCACAAACCCTTCTGTAATTTGCATATCAATTTCTTTCACCCGTTTCACGCTATGTAGAGTACAGATATCGCCTCTCGGTAACTTATCCTTGCTGAGTGGAAGCGTAGATGGACACAGGATATACAGAGAGAGAGGAAGAGCAGGGGAATGGAAAAGCAGGGAGATGGAAAGAAAGATCATGAACGAGGGATATGCAGAGAGAAAGGGAGAGCTGGAGAAAGGAGGAACAGAAAGAAAGGAAGAACAAGGGGAAAGGAAGGGAAGGGGAATGGAAAAGCAGGGAGATGGGAAGAAAGATCAGGAACGAGGGATATGCAGAGAGAAAGGAAGAGCTAGAGAAAGGAGGAACAGGAAGATAGGAAGAACACTGGGAAAGGAAGAGCAAGGGGACGTCTTTACATGATCATAGAATTCTCCACACACGCGTATTATAACTTGTCAAACATTAATCATAAGAAGCTATAGGGACACTGTTACCATCTCGACCCCTGCATAAAGTGTTTACCCTCAAGGTCGTGCTGAAAAGACCAACAGTATCGAAAATGAAGTGAAGGAAGGCTGGTAGGGGTCACTGTGAGGTCCCTCGTTTTAACTTGACGGTTGTATTTTTTTATAGTGTTGGTGTTTGTGTTAACGCAGGCGGTGGTGAGGTGAGGAGCTGGCAGTGAGGTTTGGCTGATAGAGCGCACATTACCCAGAAGCTTTGAGACGAGGGGGAGGTTAGGGAGGTTGGAGTAAGGATATAAAAGGAAGAGTTGCAAAATGACGGATAGAATGAAGGTCACTGTAGGTTGTGGGCGCGTAACTGGACCGTGACAAAAGCAAGAAAAAGAGGAAAAATGGAACGGAAGAGGGAAGGGGTAGGGAGGAGGAGGAGGAGAAAAACACAGCAAGAAGAAAATACAGAAACATGTAAAGTCAGGCCGCAGAAAGCATACTGGCTCATTACGAGGTTGCCCGCTCTGGTGATTTGATCTGCTCGACAGTTACTTAAGTGGTCGCGAAACAGATCAAAGCGCCTCAGCACGTACGTTTAATTTACTCTTGACTTAACGAGGTAACGGTCGATGTGGTTTTAAAAGGAGTTGGATAGTTTTCGCACTGAATTCGTTTGCAGGAAGCTTGTTGCGTTAGCGGGTTGTTTGTTCTGTCCAGACATTTGATAGTGAGTACGGTAGGTGAGCTCCTCCGTCCAGTGATGCAACACACACACACACACACACACACACACACACACACACACATTCTCTCTCTCTCTCTCTCTCTCTCTCTCTCTCTCTCTCTCTCTCTCTCTCTCTCTCTCTCTCTCTCTCTCTCAGATATACAGTCTCTCTCTCTCTGACATTTTTACTTCTTTACATATTTTACTGATTTTTTTATTAGACATGTTTCACTTTAATTATTTTTTGCTCCAGTCTGCTTATACTCTCTCCTCAACCTTGTGGCACGCGATGGCGGCCCTAAATTACAGGTCTGCGCGGCGCTTCATGGGATGCAAGTGGCCTTTACATGCCTCGGAGTCCTTCATCAACCTTTTCTATTTTTTCCCCTCACCACAAGGCCACTAGAGAGGACGGACGGACGGGCTGCGGCTCCTTGGTTCGGGTCCGTGCATCTCTGTATGTGTGCTCGGTAGCGTCTTGAATGATCAGTCGGTTGGCTGTTCAGGGTCCTTTTCCTTCCCCGCCGCTCTGCCACACAGTCCTAACACCTCTCTTCCTCTCTTATGTAACCTATAGCTAGCATATGAGAGGAAGAGATAGGTGTTGGGAAGGAAAGGATTCTTGGCAGCCAACGCTAACGATATCGGTAATCTGGTTTCGCTATGGCTGAGTTCTCTGGTCACCGCGTTCATCCTCGATTGTTGTGCCTCTCCCTTGTCCCTTCCTGTTTTTGTTTTGTTTTTGTACTCCACTTCCCTCTCTCCCGCGCCCCCGCTGCACACGACTTTCCACTCATGTTCATCGCTATTCTGTCCCAATCCCTTTTGCAAGAGTTTACCGGCATCGTCATAGTTTTATCCCTTCCGCTGGTAAACTCACGAACAACCTTCTTTCGTCTGTATTTCTTCCTGCCTACGACTTGAACTCACGACACTTTTTCACCCGAAATTGACCTCTCTTCTCATAACCCTTTATGCAAGAGTTAACCGGTTTCTTCCTTGTTTTATCAAGAGTTAACCGGCTTTTTCCTTGTTTTTACCCTTCCGCTGGTAAACTTTGGAATAGCCTTGCGTCGTTGTATTTCCTCCTGCCTAAGACTTGAGCTCTTTCATGAGGAGAATATCAAGACACCTCTACACCGGAAACTGACCTCTCTTCTGGCCACTCATTCTCTTAAGTGGTGTTAGAGAGCGCTGCAGCCGACCTTTTGCCTTGGAGCCACTCCCTCGAGTCGCCCGAGAGTTGGCCCAGCCTCCCCCACACGTCTCAGCCTCCGTGTACTGCTCCTCATTGCAACCTCGTTTGTTCCCATGGCTGTCGATGACCCTTGAGAGGCTTAGGATGCTCCGGTAACTCAAGAAGAACCCGCCGGATGTTAACCGGATTCAGGACCGGTAATTTTTGTCGAGTCCTCTGTCTCGCTTTGTTAAACTGTTTACTACACCTTAATACTTGTTTTTTTTCTAGTATTTGTGGAACTTTTAAAACCTTTCAGAGTGAGAGCATCGCGTCTTTCCTGAATGACTCTTTAAGTGAATGTGACATCTCGGTCCTACGTCTTCGTTTTACCTCACGCCTTCTCATGTGTAAAAAGTGGCCGAGCTGCCGAATCTACTCATTATATTGCATATTGTTTTCATTAGCGGGCGCTGGCAAGAAGCTGCTCTGCTCTCCTTCCTAGGTATCGGTTGTTGACCTGTGAAGTGTTTTGGAGCTGCAGGAAGGAGTTAGTGTTTATCATCTCCGGAGACAGATAGTTGATTTTTTTGCTCTCTCCCCTACGCACTGGTGCTGCTCAGTAATGTTCGCCGCGCACAGAAGGGGATCCTGCCACTTGTTCTCATTTTCGACTGAATAGGAAATGTTAGAATGAGGTGTAGCCTTTATATAGAACTCGTCTTGTGAACTCATGGTGCAGAAAGAAGGTGGAGATGGTATTATTATTGGTAGTAGTAGTAGTAGTAGTAGTAGTTGTTGTAGTTGTAATTGTAGTTGTAGTTGTAGTTGTAGTAGTAGTAGTAGTAGTAGTAGTAGTGGAAGTGGTATAGCCGATAGCAAGATTAACCATAACCAGGCAATCACGACAGGCAGATCTTTTTAACTAACTTTCTAATCGTATTTTGTGCATCTTCATCTCATACCTTTGTTGGGGCGGCATCTTAGCGCACATCCATCATCTTTCGACCAGTGGGGTGTCTCGTTTACACATTTACCGTAAAACAACAAGTCGGGGCGTACCGCAGCGGACACGTTGTGGCATAGAGACATTAACCAAAGGCAGGTGTTACGTCAGAGGCAGATAACTCAAATAATTATGTTTTTTTATAAACCCGTATGGTGTGTAAAAATAAAGTTGAGGCAAGACATGTTTCCTTGGAGCCTCCCGCCGCACCTGCCACCGCGGGGACCCGGAGGTGCCAGTCTGACGCGTGGAACTGACTTACAGACGCACACATATTTAAGGCTTTCGTAGGAGTTTGATGCATTTCCAGGGGTAGTTTTATGGCCCTGGTGGTAGTTTGACCTTTCTTCTGTACCCTGGACCTAAAGAAACACTCGTGAGGATCTGGCTAGTGTCTTTTTCGGCCTCTGGAAATAGTTGATGTGGGAGTTGGAAGCGTCTGAGAAGGCCGACTCGACCTTAGCCGCTGCCTGTCTGCTTGCTTGTCTCCACGGTTGCCGGGGACACCTGGCGACTTCCTTGTGACTGTGAGGGTCGTAGTGTTTCTTCTTCTTCTTCTACTTCTTCTTCTTCTTCTTCCTCTTCTTCCTCTTCTTTCTCTTCTTTCTCTTCTTCTTCTTCTTCTTCTTCTTCTTCTTCTTCTTCTTCTTCTTCTTTGTCTTTTTCTTCTTCTTCTTCTTTTTCTTCATTATCATCCTTCGTCGTCGCTGTCGTCTTCATATGCGTTGTCATCGATATTGTGGTGTTGTTTGTTGCTGATTTTATGGTCGATAATGTAGGTTTTAATTATGCTGTTGAAATTTTTGCGAGCTTTACGTAGATACTTTTCCGCACATTCTTTGGGGAGAGAGAGAGAGAGAGAGAGAGAGAGAGAGAGAGAGAGAGAGAGAGAGAGAGAGAGAGAGAGAGAGAGAGAGAGAGAGAGAGAGAGAGAGAGAGAGAGAGTGTATGTAAAAGCAAGGTAGTAGTGTATATATATATGTTACAAGGTGAAGGTGTATGGGCGATGGGCGAACTATAAGAAGCAAAAAAAACAAAAACACATCGTTAAAATAGTTACGACCTTAAGCAACAGAAATCGAATCCTTCTATGCAACACTATAAACTACTAGAAACGATGCACTGAGTTATGGTGAGAGTCCTGGAGCGCAGTGGTTGACAGGCTTTTGTTTTCTGTTATTTTATGCTCAGAAAAAGCCCGCTAATCACTGCCCCTATACAAAAGAAAAGAGTATTGAAGAGTGGCCAAAAGAGAGGTCAATGAAGGTGTTTAGGTGTTTCCATTGGTGTAGAAAAAAAGAAAGAAAGAAAAGAACGGTTGCGAGAAATGAAAAAAAATGAGAAAAAGCCCGCTAAACACTGACCCAATAGAAAAGAAACGAGTATACAGGAGTGGCAAAAAGAGAGGTCAATGAAGGTGTTTAGGTGTTTCCATTGGTGTAGAAAAAAGAAAGAAAGAAAAGAAAGGTTGCGAGAAATGAAAAAAAATGAGAAAAAGCCCGCTAAACACTGACCCTATAGAAAAGAAACGAGTATACAGGAGTGGCAAAAAGAGAGGTCAGTGTAGGTGTTTAGGTGTTTCCATTGTGTAGAAAATAAGAAAGAAAGAAAAGAAAGGTTACGAGAAATTTTAAAAAATGAGAAAAAGCCCGCTAATCATTGACCCTATACAAAAAAAAGGGTATAGAAGAGTGGACAAAAGAGAGGTCAATTTCGATGTTTAGGTGTTTCCATTGTGTAGAAAAGAAGAAAGAAAGAAAAGAAAGGTTGCGAGAAATAAATAAAAAAAAGAGAAAAAGCCCGCTAATCGCTGCCCCTATAGAAAAGAAAAGAGTATAGAAGAGTGGACAAAAGAGAGGTCAATTTCGATGTTTAGGTGTTTCCATTGTGTAGAAAGAATAGAGAAAGAAAAGAACGGTTGCGAGAAATAAAATATAATCAGAACAAAAACGTTAATCACTGCCCCTATACAAAAAAAAAGAGCATAGAAGAGTGGTCAAAAGAGAGAGAGGTCAATTTTGGTGTCTAGGGGTTTCCATTGGTCTAAAAACGAAAAGAAAAGAAAGGTTTGGTCAGTTGTTGATTTGGCATCGTTAGCCATGCACCGACAAGAAACTGCCTTACGTGGCCGTGTTGCTGGGAAAAGGGCAGCGGCGAAGCAGACATATAAAAAGAAAAGACATTAACCTCACCAACCACCGATGCTTGACCCAGAAGCGCTCAGACAGGTGTTTTTTGGGAGGTACTTAAACCATTTCACAAGGGCATAAACCTCCGTACTCCTTGACCCTCTCTGGCACACTTTTATTTCCACCTCTATTGCGTTGGGTGATGCACTTTTCATCGGTCTGGTAGTGGGATGAGTTTTAGCGTGGCTGTTCACAATCATTTCTCTATATCGGCTTTTCGCTTCGCTCATTGTACAGCGGAGGAGCTTAAGATTCACCGGGTTACAAAAATCTATATAAAATTGCTTGCCCTCTGTTGCTGTGGCTGTTGTCATTGCTACTGTTATCTAATCTTCAATCCTCAACCCTTATAACGCGCAGGTAAAGCATATGTCCCTAACTTTAATTTATGGCCATTGTTACTGTCGTTTTTGTAATTGCTATTGTTACCCCGTCTCGTCTAACTAAGTAACAATCGTTTTTAGTACACGGGCGATGGGATAAAACGGAGAGCAGATACATGAATGCTTGTCTGTTTGTTTATTTGTTTGTGAATGTGTGTGTGTGTGTGTGTGTGTGTGTGTGTGTGTGTGTGTGTGTGGATTCGTGATCATATATACGTAACTAAACTTTATCCATTTCCTCCTTATTAAACGTCTCATTCCTCATCCTCGATATCCTCGTTTTTCTTCTTTTTCATCTTCTTCGTCCTTTCACGTTTTGGGTCTCATCCTTACTCACTCTCCCTTGTCATATATCAACTTAAATAACACCCTTTTGACTCCTGCTCTTCCTCGTTCTCCTCGTTTTTCTTCTTTTTCATATTCTTCTTCCTTTCACGTTTTGGGTCTCATCCTTACTCACTCTCCCTTTTCATATATCAACTTAAATAACACCCTTTTGACTCCTGCTCTTCCTCGTTTTCCTCGTCTCTCCTCTTGTGCCAGTCTTTGTTTTTTTTAATCTTTTTCCTCTTTCTAGTTTTCTTTGTCTTTCGTTTTCTTTTTCCACTTCCTCGTCGTCCTCGTCTGACCTCACTTACACACGTCTTTGTTGCTCTGGTTTTCCTCTTCCTCTAATTCATTGTCCTCATTTTCCCTCTCCTACACGTTTATGTCTTTCGTTTTCTCTCCTTCTTTGTCCTCTCCTTTCCTCTTCCTGGCTGTCCTCCTGTTTCCATCTTTCAACCGTCTTTATCTTACTGGTTTTCTTTCTCTCTCCTCTTTCTCCATCACCTCCTCCTCTTGGTCGGGGCGGGGATCAAGGACTCGAAAGGGAAGCTAACTGAATCGTGAAGTGGAAAAAAAAAGTTAAACAGAGGAAACACTTGAAGGCAATTATTGTATTAGGCGTATTATCGATAATTTGGTTGTTGTTGTTTAGTGTTCGTGTTGTTGTTGTTGTTGTTGTTGTTGTTCTTTTCGTTCTGGTTTTAATCGTTTTTCCTCTTTCTCTTTTCTTCTTCTTCTTCTTCTTCTTCTTCTTCTTCTTCTTCTTCTTCTTCTTCTTCTTCTTCTTCTTCTTCTTCTTCTTCTTCTTCTTCTTCTTCTTCTTCTTCTTCTTTTTCTCCTTCTTTTTCTTTTTCTTTTTCTTTTCTTCTTCTTCTTCTTCTTCTTCTTCTTCTTCTGCTTCGTTTCCTTTTCCTGTTTTCTTCTATTTCCTTTTTTTTTCTCATTCTTGTTCTTTTTGTTCTTGTTTTGTTTTTGTTGTGCGTGAATACATTCCGGAAGCGACAATAAAATGCATATAAAAAAAATGTCTTTAACGCTTCTCGGCACATCGCTCATCGTTTATTGTTTTTCCTTGCTTCGAACTCACTTTACTTCCGTCCTTGTGAAATCATTTATGTTTGACAGTTACGGCGTCTTCCTATTACGACGGTCTCAGTTTTAATTTCACAATCGTTTCATGTAATGCTGCGTAATGCTCGTAATGTGTTATTCCTCTTCCTCTTTTACTTTTTCCTAACTCATTTTCGCCTTCCTCTCTCTCTCTCTCTTTCTTTCCCTCACATCATCCCTCGGCAGTTACTACAATTTCTATTAGTTTAAATTTCACAAACGTTCAATTCCTATCCTCAGTATAAGTTGCTCCTCTTCTTCATCTACCTTTTCACAACTTCTGCTTTCCTTCCTCTCTCGCTCTTTCTCCCTCGCGTCTTCTATAACTTACTATAGTCAAACCACTTCATATATTCCGTTTGGGCGTTCGATTCCGCGGGTCCTTTCCTCCCCTCTGCTCTCCCACACAGTCCCAATACCCGTTTTTTCCTCTCATATGTTACCTATAGCTATGAGAGGTAGAGATGGGTGTTGGGACTATGGGGCAGAGCAGAGGGGAGGAAAGGTGTGGTTTGACAATACCATGATTGATGTTACTTTAAATCTCACTAACATTCATTTCCTATCCTCATTATATATTCCTCTTCTTCCTCTTCTATCTTTTCACAACTCATTCTCGGCCTCCTCCCTCACTCCCTTTCTCTCGCCTCGTCTCTCTGCATCTTGCTTTATCCTTGTCATGACGAGAAAATTATAGGGGAGGAGGTAACCCGCCCCCTTGTGCATGGCGCCGCGAAACCCTGTCTGGGGCCGCGTCGAGCCTGTGTCTGCCTGTTCTGGAGGAAGAGGAGGAGGAGGAGGAATAAAATGACGGTGAGCAGAAAGAAGAAAAAAGTAGACGAAGAAGAAGAAGAAGAAGAAGAAGAAGAAGAAGAAGAAGAAGAAGAAGAAAAGAAGTAGAAGAAGAAGAAGAAGAAGAAGAAGAAGAAGAAGAAAAATGGAGGAAGAAGTATGAGATATCAGATACCAAAGTGGTTGGCAGGGAAACGAAAGGAATGTAAAAAAAATATAAAAAAAAATGAAAAAGAAAAAAAGAAAGAAAAAAAACTCTTGTTCCTATCTGACATGAGGACGAATGGAAGCTAAAAAAGATAATAAAAAACAAAAAAGGCAAAAAAAAAACGCTATATACTCGTGACTAGAAAGAACGAAAGGGCGGAAGGTGCAGAGGAGGAAAGGACACACCTGAAACCACTCAAGCACTTTTTACGATGAGCAGTTTTAATGTTTTTGGGGGGATTTTTTTTCTTTTTATTTTCACTCAGACTTGGCCTTCGTGTGACCTGCGCGCGCACCTGACTGTCTGTGCGTGGCGAGGACTTTATTATTTTTTTCCTTCTTTCTTTTCTTTCTTTCTTTTTGTCGAGGCGTTGTATTGGGTATTTGACAAGGATACATGCTCGTGTGGCGAGGACATGATGAATTGTGTGTGTGTGTGTGTGTGTGTGTGTGTGTGTGTGTGTGTGTGTGTGTGGATGGGTGAGTGGGTGTTGGGGGGTTAGGGAGAGGAAGAGAGACAGACAGACAGACAGACAGAAAAACGGACAGAAGTATGTATTGGGGAGGGGCAGAGGGATGGGCGGTAGGGAAGGGGGGAAGGGGGGACGGTTAGACTCGATGGGCAGCTGGTGGAGGGGAGGGGGGTTCGAACGTGGGGTCCTACAGCACTTCCTTGCCGCGAGCACCGTCCCGTCAAGGATGGAGCCAAAATATGCCAGAAGAACTTGCTCTATTTGTAATTCGATTTTTTCCCCTCTCTCACCGTCTCTGTCTCTTCGTGTAATGTTCGGCGTGGCCCTGAAGGCGGTGCTCGGCGATCCCTTGTATGTCTGCGTCTTTCCCTCTCATCCCGATCCGTCAACCCTTCCTCCTCCTTTGAGCCTTCCATAAATCTGCCACTGGTGCATAAAAGAGCGTGGCTTCGGTGTCCATCTCCGTACTGTTGATCCCTTTAGACTGTGATGGTGCGTTGCTGGTCTCCTTCTTTCCCTCTCATCCCGATCCGTCAACCCTTCTCCTTTGAGCCTTCCATAAATCTGCCACTGGTACATAAAACAGCGTGGCTTCCGTGTTCATCTCCGTCCTGTTGATTATGTATGCCTGTGATGGTGCGTTGCTGGCTGCTGCTTTCCCTCTCGTCCCTATACATCATCCCTTCTTGCACTTTATATGAATCGGCCACACGTCCATCAAGGCTAGGGTAAAGTTGGGAACATACGCTATAGATGCTGTTGAGCTGGAAAACGGATCAACCTAACTAACTAACTTAACGTAACGTAACCTATCCTGCCCAGTTCGAGAGCGGCGCCTAACAAACCTTACCCAACCTAACCTAACTTAATCTAACCTAACCTAATGTAACCTGCCCAGTTCAAGAGAGTCAACCAAACCTTACCCAACCTAACCTAACAATATAACCTAACATAACCTGCCCAGTTCAAGAATGAGTGCCAACCAAACCTTACCCAACCTAACGTAACCTAACATAACCTGCCCAGTTCAAGAATGAGTGCCAACCAAACCTTACCCACCTTAACCAACCTAAACTAACCTAACATAACCTGCCCAGTTCAAGAATGAGTGCCAACCAAACCTTACCCAACCTAACCTAACCTAACGTAACCTAACATAACCTGCCCAGTTCAAGAATGAGTGCCAACCAAACCTTACCCACCCCAACCTAGACTAACCTAATCTAATCTAACCTATGCTAACCTAACCTAACGTAACCTACATAGTTCAAGAGATAGGAAATACGCCGCCCAGACTGTACATACCTGTTTTGTGCGCCGACCAGACTAGCGGCGAGTCTATAATTCATTGGTGTGTGTTTTTCACCGGCGGGAAAGGAAAAAGTTGTAATTCTGCTTCCCTCTCTCCTCCTCCCCTCATCCCCTTCCCCTCCGTCCCCTCAGATGGCAGAACGCGGCGTTAGTTTTTTCCGACGTTTATGTCATCCACTTTTCGGCTTCTAGTCACTGATATTTGGATTGTCCTTAGCAACGACAGAGCTTCATGCATTCCTCGGCGCGGCGTGATAACTGCTGAAGGCGTTTGTGATGATGTAACTTCCTTGCTGGCCTTAAATTGTACTACTACTGCTACTACTACTACTACTACTACCTACTACTACTACTACTACTACTACTACTACTACAACTCGTACTTCCACCACTGCCATAATTACTACAAAAAAACATCACTATTTCTACGTATTACTGCAACTACTACTAATATTGCAGCTGTTTTGCTACTCCAGGCAGATAAGAGAGTAGTAAAGATAATAATAGTGATAATAATAAGTGATGGTGATGGTAGTATATAGTTTGAGCACAAGAAAAGTAAGATAGGGCCGTGTTGCCCGTGGAGAAAGCTACATTTGAGCTACACCTCGCCAGTCCGCCGCCGCGTCTTCAGCACCCGCCCACCAAGCGCGTGATATCTGATACCCCTGTACATCCAACCTATCAATTATCGGAGCTGCCTGTCCTCTAACACCACCGCTGCCCTCCCTCCCTCCCTCCCTCCCCACGACTCGCTTCACTTCCCATCCACTGCCTTTTTTCTTCCTCTCTCTCTCTCTCTCTCTCAAACGTCGACTTCGTAGGTTTACCCCGTCAGCGGCTCGCCAATTTGTCCATAAGTCTTTCGTATGTTGGGCTATTAACGTCGCTTGTTATGAGCACGTTTGCCTTTAGCAGGGGGGTAGCGGGGAGCGGAAAGAGAGAGAGAGAGAGAGAGAGAGAGAGAGAGAGAGAGAGAGAGAGAGAGAGAGAGAGAGAGAGAGAGAGAGAGAAAGATACTGGTTAGATAAGATCCCTGGAATGATGTAGATGAAATAGTCAAGTTCATAAGCGAATTGGAATTTAAGACAAGCGTGAGTAAATGAAAAATGACATACAGCGATACGGAGGTCGGGAATGATGTCCTAAGTCCCACCTCTCCTCTGCTCTCATGCATTGCTGGTTCTTAAGTGCATTGGAATCAGGGAATAACATACGACCCGCTGCGATACATAAGCCGCGAATGATCTTAGTCCCACCTCTCCTCTGCTCTCATGCATTCCTAGTTCTTAAGCGCATTGGGATCAGGGAATAACATACGACCGCTGCGTTAGATAAGCCGCGAATGGTCTTAGTCCCGCCTCTCCTCTGCTCTCATGCATTCCTAGTTCTTAAGCGCATTGGGATCAGGGAATAACATACGACCCCCTGCGTTAGATAAGCCGCGAATGGTCTTAGTCCCACCTCTCCTCTGCTCTCATGCATTGCTAGTTCTTAAGCGCACTGGAAACAGGGAATAACATACGACCGCTGCGTTAGATAAGCCGCGAATGTTGACCTTAGTCCCGCCTCTCCTCTGCTCTCATCCATTGCTAGTTCTTAAGCGCACTGGAATCAGGGAATAACATACGACCGCTGCGTTAGATAAGCCGCGAATGTTGACCTTAGTCCCACCTCTCCCCTGCTCTCATCCATTGCTAGTTCTTAAGCGCACTGGAATCAGGGAATAACTTACGACCGCTGCGTTACATAAACCACGAATGTTGTCCTTAGACCCTCTCGTCCCTTGCTCTCATTCATTCCCAAACCCGTTGCTGCTCGGCCACCTGCACGGGTATATACACACGCGGACAAGGACAGACTGCTATAGGAATGTTGGCCAGACCACCGATTTGAGTCACACTTTAAGATGCACCGCGCAGGTTCAACCACTTTAGGGTCGTATTACAAAACATATCGCCACCCATGAACACATATTTGACAAGGCTTTCGTAGGAGTTGTGGGCATTTCCAGGGGTAGTTTTATGACCCTGGTGGTAGTGTGAGTCTTCTTCTGTACCATGAACCTGAAGAAACACATATTTGACAAGGCTTTCGTAGGAGTTGTGGGCATTTCCAGGGGTAGTTTTATGACCCTGGTGGTAGTGTGAGTCTTCTTCTGTACCATGAACCTGAAGAAATATTTGACGGCATTTCCAGGGGTAGTTTTATGACCCTGGTGGTAGTGTGAGTCTTCTTCTGTACCATGAACCTGAAGAAACACATATTTGACAAGGCTTTCGTAGGAGTTGTGGGCATTTCCAGGAGTAGTTTTATGACCCTGGTGGTAGTGTGAGTCTTCTTCTGTACCATGAACCTGAAGAAACACTCATTAGAACCCGACTGACCCCCTCTTTGACCTTTAGAAATAGGTGAAGTGAGATGCGAGTATCTTATAGTACCAACCGTAAGGGCCCATATTCCCAAACATTTCGGAGTTTACACACCCTCATTTGGTAAAGCTTTCTTATCGGCGTTTTGGGCATATCCAGGGGTAGTTTAATGACCCTGGTGATATATTGACCCTTCTTCCGTACAATGAACGTGAGAAACTGCTCATGAAAACCCAATTAACCTCCTTTTCGGCCTTTGGAAGTACTTGATGTGAGAGGTGGAAGCGTTTGAGAATATCGCCCCGGTGCAGACTCGAAGGTGAGATAGCAATATTCTGTTTTGTTTTGTGTTTTTGCAGTAAAGGAAGCAGCTCAAGGGCAACAACATAGGATAACAAAGAAGCCTATGTATGTGTGTGTTTGGTTTTGCATTTATTTTCGTAAGACTGATAAATTTGAAAAGAGAGCAGAGCGGCCGAAAGAGAGGTTTTGTATTTGTTTCCGTAAGATATATAAATTTAATAAGACAGCAGAGAAGAGTTGCCGAAAGAGAGGGTCCGTGTACTTGTTTTCGTAGGACTGATAACATTGATAAGAGAGCAGAGAAGAGTTGCCGAAAGAGAGGGTCCGTGTACTTGTTTTCGCACGACTAATAACATTGATAAGAGAGCAGAGAAGAGTTGCCGAAAGAGAGGGTCCGTGTACTTGTTTTCGTAGGACTGATAACATTGATAAGACAGCAGAGAAGAGTTGCCGAAAGAGAGGGTCCGTGTACTTGTTTTCGTACGACTGATAACATTGATAAGAGAGCAGAGAAGAGTTGCCGAAAGAGAGGGTCCGTGTACTTGTTTTCGTACGACTGATAACATTGATAAGAGAGCAGAGAAGAGTTGCCGAAAGAGAGGGTCCGTGTACTTGTTTTCGTAGGACTGATAACATTGATAAGAGAGCAGAGAAGAGTTGCCGAAAGAGAGGGTCCGTGTACTTGTTTTCGTACGACTGATAACATTGATAAGAGAGCAGAGAAGAGTTGCCGAAAGAGAGGGTCCGTGTACTTGTTTTCGTACGACTGATAACATTGATAAGAGAGCAGAGAAGAGTTGCCGAAAGAGAGGGTCCGTGTACTTGTTTTCGTACGACTGATAACATTGATAAGAGAGCAGAGTTGCCGAAAGAGAGGGTCCGTGTACTTGTTTTCGTAGGACTGATAACATTGATAAGAGAGCAGAGAAGAGTTGCCGAAAGAGAGGGTCCGTGAACTTGTTTTCGTACGACTGATCACATTGATAAGAGCAGAAGAGTTGCCGAAAGAGGGTCCGTGTACTTGTTTTCGTGCGACTGATAACATTGATAAGAGAGCAGAGTTGCCGAAAGAGAGGGTCCGTGTACTTGTTTTCGTGCGACTGATAACATTGATAAGAGAGCAGAGTTGCCGAAAGAGAGGGTCCGTGAACGTGGCTGTGATAACATACAAGTAATAGATAAAAAAAGAGAAGCAAACATTGAGGCGGACTAACAAACACATTCATCCGGGTAAATCACATTCCGCCGTAGTTACAGCCGTCCCCTCTCCCCTCCCCCCCTCCCCCCTAAAAAAAAAAGTAACCCCGTCAGTTGGTAGGTGTTAGGACGACCTTGACGCATTCTGAAGGTAGCATGGCACAGCAAAACCTGAATTGGTAAGACTGCAAGATAAGAATGTGTTTATGAAAGTGAAGGAGCGGATTAATGAGTCGATTTTGCTGGTTTTATTATTTATTTTTGTATTTCATTTATTTTATTTTTGTTTTTGTTTATTTTGTTTTTGTTTTGATTTGTTTTGTTTTGTTTTTGTTTTTTTATCTGCGGGTGTCAAATTAATGTCATCGGAGACGTGTGCTCAGCGGTTTTCTTTTCTCTCTCTCTCTCTCTCTCTCTCTCTCTCTCTCTCTCTCTCTCTCTCTCTCTCTCTCTCTCTCTCTCTCTCTCTCTCTCTCTCTCTCTCTCTCTCTCTCTCATAATGCAAGATTCTAATTCACAGGAAGAGATATTATAACCCAGAAAAACAGACTCATTATACAGTCAAGCCTCTGAGTCATGCCGGGCGAGGTAAGGCACAGAGGGAAAGTTTTATTTGATCAGTGAAAGCCAACGTATTGCAAGACCAGGAGAAAGTAGCAAAGGAGGTGAAAGTATTTGAAATCTACATGAATTAGCGTAGAGTTTATACGACGGATGGAAATATTGATAAAAGTGCAGTGTGTTTTGATTATATATGCCTTATGTTTTCATGATACCTACTTATAATGAACTAGAAAAATGTATGAAGGATCGCTTATATATGCAGCAGAGTGACATTCTTGTGGAACATTGCGGTCATCTAGAAACAATCACCCCCAGCCCCCCACCAGCCCCCACCCCCCAGAGACCCAGAGTGACGGTGTTGTGTATATCCCCCGTGGATTGTGTTCGCCGAAGAGTAGAAAGTCTTCGTGTGTTGCTTGAAACTTATTAACTCGTTGCCTGGCCAGCCATCTATGTATCAAGCTCTGACGTTCGTGTTTTTGCTGTAAACCAATCAAAGTCAATTGTTAGTCCAATGTTCTTCGCCTTAAGTGATCGATGATTATTATATGACATTATTGTGATTGCCTGACAGTTGCTAATGTTTTTATGCTAATGTGTGTTTGGTTTTGTGTTTGTTGTTTGTAATACTGATAAATTTGATAATAGTAATAATAATAATAGATATGTTAATCCATGCAGCCAGTGCTTGAAAATATACACAGGGATGTTTAAAATGAGATACAATGATACTTACACAATGCAGGACTGAAAATAAAATAGAACAAATGCTCGGAGGAGTATCAGAAAACTCCCAAAAAATTAATAAGATCAGGTAACATTTGTGTCTTCATTTAAATAAACACATTCATGACTGATCCGATCAAAGTTGAATTTAAAACAAGAATGGCAAAAACTATATAATCAAATAATCTCTAATTATCTAAATAAACTAAAATTCTGGGAACCTTGCAGTCTTCGTAGCTGGGGTCCGAGCTCAGAGGTCTTGCTATAACGTTGTGGCGGGGAAGTGCTGGCTGTGAGGGCGGGGCACCGAAGGATAGAATATGTCAGTGTCTTGGGTCACTCACTAAACTGATGACAATTGTTCCCCGTTACTGTCTAAGGAAGCTGGATAGAGGGTCGAGGCTTATTTGACTGATACCTTCTGGGACATTCACGTGGTTTGCCTCGAGGATGAATTTATATACTCATTTTAATACCAGTTCAGGCTCTCTTGTTTTTGTAAGGTTGCGTGGTGATGACTAAACAGGAGGGGCATAACAGGCGCATAACAGGGGCATAACAGGGGCATACTAGGGGGGGGCACTCCTCTGTACTCTATTCAGGAGCAGTAAGTAGCGGGATTTTTTTCATTATTGTTTTCTTTTTTCACGCCCTTAATCTGTCTCCTTTCTGTAAAAAAAAAAAAATAATAATAATAATAATAATTTGGATAGAATGATTGTGCCACAGAGGTCCGCCACGCCACTGACGGAAACACGAAATTTCTTTAACGTGCGTAACATATGAAGTTTATAGATGTTGACACTAATTTGTGGCGAAAAGGGACGTCCAGTTAATTGATGGACTTAACCATATATGTAGTGGGGTTGAGTATTGAAGGTGGGATTAGTACAGAGGATAGTTTATAATCCAACCTTACCGTGTTCTTTATGGTAATTGGATAGTATTGTGACGTGGTTTTCTGAAGTCCAGGTTGCAAACAGTATGAGCCCAGCCATGTACCTTGTCATTAATCTTACTCTCTATTGAAAGTGGGATTAGTACAGAGGATAGTTTATAATGCAACTTTACCGTGTTCTTTATGGTAATTGAATAGTATTGTGACGTGGTTTTTTAAGTTCAGGTTGCAAACAAAACGAGCCCAGCCATGTACCTTGTCATTAATCTTACTCTCTACTGAAAGTGGGATTAGTACAGAGGATAGTTTATAGCCTCTCGTGGAAGTTCCTAGGATTTCCATGGACTGTACTGTGATGGTAGTGACAGCTTTACCCGACTTCTGCGCCTTGAACGAGAGAATCACCGTAATGGGAGCCCGATACGTTTAAGAATATGACCCGTATTCTGAAATGTATTGGTATCTCTGTTCTGTGTGAAAAGCCTCTCGTGGAAGTTCCTAGGATTTCCATGGACCGTTTTGGGATCCCAGTGACAGTTTTACCCGACTTCTACGCCTTGAACGAGCGAATCACCGTAATGGGAGCCCGATACGTTTAAGAATATGACCCGTATTCTGAAATGTATTGGTATCTCTGTTCTGTGTGAAAAGCCTCTCGTCGAAGTTCCTAGGATTTCCATGGACTGTTTCGTGATCCTAGTGATAGTTTTACCCGACTTCTGCGCCTTGAACAAGAGAATCACCCATGACTGTTTGAAAAGCCTCTCGTCGAAGTTCGTAGGATTTTCATGTGCTGTTTTACGATCCTAGGGATAGTTTTACACGTCTTCTGCGCCTTGAACAAGAGAATCACCCATGAAAACCCGGTTAATCTTCTCTGTAGCCATGGAAAACAAACGTAATAGGAGCCCGATACATTTAAAAATATGGGCCCTCTCGTCGAAGTTCCTGGGATTCTCTGTTTTGTGATGCCAGTGACAGCTTTACCCGACTTCTGTGCCTTGAACGAGAGAATCACCCATTACAACCCGGTTAATCTTCTCTGTAGCCTTGGAAAACAGACGTAATGGAAACACGGTACATTTAAACATATGGGCCCTCTCGTCGAAGTTCCTGGGACACACATGGACTGTTTTGTGATCCCAGTGACAGCTTTACCCGACTTCTGCGCCTTGAACGAGAGAATCACCCATGACAACCCGGTTAATCTTCCCTGTAGCCTTGGGAAGCAGACGTAATGGGATCCCGATACGTTTAATTAATAATATAGACCAAGGACCGCCCCAAGTCTCCCTCGATCAGCCTCCACAGACGAGCAAGGCGAAGCTACAGTCCCTCGGGTAAAAACCAGAGCGGCAAGTTTCACCGACGAGCTCAATTTAAGTCCATGACGGCAGAGCGGCGCCGCGCTGAAAGTCAAAAGTGCTCATGCATTCGTATAGTTCGTGCATTTGAGCAGGCAACGTGTTATTACCGCCTGGTGATTGGATTGTCCTATTTTAGCGATGGTTGTTCTGTTGAAAAAAATACCGATCCCGTAAAAAAAAAATCGTAATGACCTTCAAGTGTTCATATCTTATTGCGTGGAACACTATGCACCTTGATTATTTTTCTATTATTTGATGTTTGGGGCGCTGTGATCGAATACCCCGTTCATACTCTATCAAACGGTTTTCATATTGCATTTCGGATCACTTTTCTTATGACGCTGGCAAGTGTTTTCAGTGGCGCCAGCTTGCTTGACTCATGCTCTCCCCAGTAGCTCGTTTTGATCCTCTTTAGAGAGAGAATCTAGAGTCCTGGGTGATGCAATGTTGACAGATTATCGTACTCAGCCTCTTATATTTACCGACATCCGACCCCAAATCTGTCTCCTGGTCCAATAACGTGATTCATTTATATTTATCGTTGAAACTGTTAATTCCTGATGTTTTTGGCAATAGTTAGGCGTCAGAAACCGGTAAACACTATGCTCTGAGTACGATAATCTGGCATGGGTGGTGGTAGGTGGTCTTCAGGACGGCATGTGGGTAGTCTTGGGCCACTCGACTATGAATGAACATTGTCAGCTTGTAGCGGAGGACGTGACTCGAGCCTGGGTCCTCCACGCGTTGACCACTCAGCCACCGCCTCCCATACCATCACCAAAGTCGCCTCCCCTTACCATCACCAAAGTCGCCTCCCCATACCATCACCAAAGTCGCCTCCCCATACCATCACCAAAGTCGCCTCCCCATACCATCACCAAAGTCACCTCTCCTTACCATCACCAAAGTCGCCTCTCCTTACCATCACCAAAGTCGCCTCCCCATACCATCACCAAAGTCACCTCCCCATACCCTCACCAAAGTCACCTCCCCATACCCTCACCAAAGTCGCCACCCCATACCATCACCAAAGTCCCCTCCCCATACCCTCACCAAAGTCACCTCCCCATACCCTCACCAAAGTCACCTCCCCATAC
>NC_066542.1:4829662-4832162 GCF_024679095.1 Eriocheir sinensis | reverse complement strand
CCTTCAACTGGCAATTACCAAAAGGCCGACCTCTCACTCCAGTTTCCCGAGGTCAACCGCCCGTCACACTGCCTTGGTAACTGGCTAGATGGTAATGGTGATGGTGGTAGTGGTAGTAGTGAGGGTGGTAGTGATGGTGGTGGTAGGGGCTTCAGCTCTCTATAATCAGGTACCCAGTCCTCCAATCCTCCGTATATAAAGGATCTGATGCCACTAACTCGGAGCCGATTGTCATTTGTTTCCCATTTAAAGGATGCAAGATTATTTTTCCTGGTTTTATAGGTGGCGTTCTCTCCTCTCCTATTCTAAATGCTTAATAAATGGCTTCTGTAGATGGTGTTATGTTAGTTTTGTGATGGTGGTAATATTGGTGGTCTTGATATTTGTAATGTTATTTTTTTTCGGTTTTTATATGAGCATGAGGGTAATGGTTTAAGCTGTTATGCGTTGCGGTTTCTTTCTTTTCTCTTTCTTTTTTCTTTCGTTATTTGTTTGTTTATTCATGTCGTTATTTATTTATTAATCTATTTAGTCCTTGTTGATTCGTTTCATTGTTTTTTTGTTTCGTTCGTGTTCTCTTTCTCTCATTCTTTCTTTCTGTTTCTTTCTTTCTTCTTTCTTTCTTTTTCTTTCTTTCTCTTCTTTCCTTGTCTTTCTTTCATTCTTCTTTCTTTCTCTCTGTTTCTTTCTTTTTATTCTCTCTTTCTTTCTTTCTTTCTATCTTTCTTTCTCTTCTTTCCTTCTGTCTTTCTTTCTTTCATTCTTCTTTATTTCTATCTTTCTTTTTCTTCTTTCCTTCTTTCTTTCTTTCTTTCGTTCTTATTCTTTCTTTCTTTCTTCCTTCCTTCACGTTATCATTATTATTATTATTATTATTATTATTATTATTATTATTATTATTATTATTATTATTATTATTATTATTATTATTATCATTATCATTATTATTATCATTTTATTACTACTTCTGCTACTACTTGTCGAGCCAGTTTTCAACCCTTCAATTATCTTATAACCGAGAGAGAGAAGGTACCTTAAGCACTGTTGTTGTTTTTGTTTTTTAAAGTCTTGAACATGACAATTACCTCGATGTGCGTGTGTGTGTGGGGGGGGGCGAGGGGTTGTGGGAGGGGAGGAGGGGTTTTGTGTGTGTGTGTGTGTATGTGTGTGTGTGTGTGTGTGTGTGTGTGTGTGTGTGTGTGTGTGTGTGTGTGTGTGTGTGTGTGTGTGTGTGTGTGTGTGTGTTTGTTAACCATCCACCCATCTATTCATCCACTTTGACACCCACTCACCCGTCTGAAACCTGTCATCCATCACCGTCCACCAGTACATCCATCTATACAACCTTCCAGTCATCCATCTATTCAACCTTCCAGTCATCTCTTCACCCATCCAGTCATCCATCTATTCAACCTTCCAGTCATCTCTTCACCCATCCAGTCATCCATCTATTCAACCTTCCAGTCATCTCTTTACCCATCCAGTCATCCATCTATTCAACCATCCAGTCATCCATCTATTCAACCTTCCAGTCATCTCTTCACCCATCCAGTCATCCATCTATTCAACCTTCCAGTCGTGTGTGTGTGTGCGCGTGTCTGTGTGTGTGTGCCTGCACGCGGAAGTGAAGCCAAGTCTCAGGAAGTTCCCAAAAGGTTACCGATGACACCTCAATCTCCTTCCTCTCTTTTGTGTAGTTGTGAAATTGCTATACTCTTCCTCCTCTGACGATACTGGCTTGAAGTTGTATTTTTAGCTTACAAATGAAGAAGGAGGAAGAGTACGATAGTGTGTGCATTTTCAAGCTTTCAAGTGATATTTTTAGCTTACAAACGAAGGAGGAGGAAGAGTACGATAGTCTGTGCATTTTCAAGCTTTCAAGTGATATTTTTAGCTTACAAATGAAGAAGGAGGAAGAGTACGATAGTCTGTGCATTTTCAAGCTTTCAAGTGATATTTTTAGCTTACAAACGAAGGAGGAGGAAGAGTACGATAGTCTGTGCATTTTCAAGCTTTCAAGTGATATTTTTAGCTTACAAACGAAGGAGGAGGAAGAGTACGATAGTCTGTGCATTTTCAAGCTTTCAAGTGATATTTTTAGCTTACAAACGAAGGAGGAGGAAGAGTACGAAAGTCTGTGTATTTTCAAGCTTTCACAAATTCGTCGAAGTTAAGCGTGGGATAGTCTGAATGCCAAGCTTACAAACGACGTAGAATTAAAGCGTTATGTGTATTTTAACCTTTCTCAAATACGTCAAAGTTAAGTGTGAGAGAGTCTGTGCATTAAGGCCAAAGATAGAGCATATATTTTAACCTTACAAATGACTTCGAAGCTCAGCGAGTGATAGTCTTTCTGTTTAAGCTTCTAAAAGTACATCGGAGCAAGGGGCGAGATAGTCTGTGCGTATTTCAACCTTTCCCAATACGTCAGATCAAGCGTGAGGTCGTTTATGTATCCCAAGCTTCAAAAAGACAGTGGAAAAAAGGCTTCGAGATGATT
>NC_066542.1:4747162-4827162 GCF_024679095.1 Eriocheir sinensis | reverse complement strand
ATGGGATAAGGGTAGCAGGTACGAGAATAGGGAGGTGGATGAGGAAGGGATGGGAAAGAAGTGGGGGTTGGGGAAATGGGGAAGCGAGGGAAATGGAAACAACAGGGTAATGGGTGGAGGTTGAGTATGGGGAGGTTCGGTATGGGGGAGGAGGGCTTGGGAGGGCGAGGGATGGCTGAGGAAGTTGCTGGGGGGTTGAAGTGAAAGTATTTTTGAGGATATATCTTAGGTGTGACGCTGTTCCTTTCGCCGTGAGAGGAAAAAAAAACACACACACACACACACACACACACACACACACACTTGGAACTGGTCGAGTCGGGCCATAGCGGGGCGGAACGGGACGGGGCGGGGAAGTAGGAGACAAAGCTGGACGGGGCGGGGCAGGCTTGTGTGGGAGCGGGCCGGAGTGGGGCAGGGAAAAACAAGCCGGGCGAGATTGGGACAAGCGACACGTGCGCGCGACTGATTTGCTTCCAATGATGAGGCATTTGATTTCATTTTGCCATTTATTGATTTACTGGTTGATTGAGTGATTTGATAGTTCAGTTATTCATTCATTTCACCTGTATCTCCATATCTATCTATCTATCTTGGAGGTCTTATGCTATATTAAATCACAATCACACAGACGTTGGTTTTAGTTGAGGATCTCAGGCTCACGCGACCTTAGAACTTATAGTCAGAATATCCTGCTTTTTTTTTCCTCTCTACTTACTGTGGGAGAGGAGTGTAAGTAAGGTAGAGTAAGTGTCTGTCTGTCTGTTTGTCTGTCTGTATGTATGTCTTTGTCTCTGTATATTTCCTTCTTTTTTTTCTTTCGTAATGGAATATAAATACTAACTCGGGTTCCTGGTCATTCTTTTCCTCTTTCTCTTCTCTCCAAAGGTTAATTTTTATGTTATATTTTCCTGCATTTCTTTTCTCATGAAAAAGATAGATAGATAGAGAGATAGATAGATAGATAGATAGATAGATAGATAGATAAATAGAGTGAGAGAGAGAGAAAGAAAGAGACAGAGACAGAGACAGTGAGACAGAGAGACAGACAGGCAGGCAGACAGAGAGAGAAAGAGAGATTTAAACTCCCTCTCGTAAACAAGGTCATAAATTATCCTCCCGACAATGACCTAACCAGTCATGACCCACACTGACCACTTTGACCGAGCCCAACCAACCATAGCCGGCCGGAGCGGGGAATGGGGGGAGGGAAGGGGAGGGTTTAATGCTTACTTGTCAGAAGGCTTGAAGGGGGATTGGATCGCTTACAAAACACAAAAACAAGTGTTGGATTCCTTGTTTGTTTGTGTGTGTGTGTGTGTGTGTGTGTGTGTGTGTGTGTGTGTGTGTGTATACATGTATTTATCATGTTTTTTTTTCTTGTATTACAGTAAATGAACCACCTCAAGGGCAAAAAAAGATTAATGAGAAGAAGAAAAAAAAAACCGCTAATCGCTAACAGGTTTTGGGAGTTCGACAATCACTTCCCTATATTTGTTTCTGTGATTTATTTTCCTTTTCTTTTGCTTTCTCTGTTGCTTCTTATTCGCCGGACAATCCTACAGCACAGTTTTGCCGTGGTTAGGAATCCCTGGAGTGGAGTTTTATGCCTACATATGCCTATACAATCAATTCAGGAACCTACTTATTTCCATACTCTGTCAACATTCGACAACTGGAATATTGGAAAATGTCATGAGTATGGTTTTCCTCTCCTAACAAGTTTAAAGAGGAAAAATGCCCCGTGAAACACAATTTTAGATACAAGAACCTCCACATTCTGTCAACATTCGGTAGTCGGAGTGAGGAAAAATGTCAGAGGGAGTATTTTTTCCTCTCCTAACAAGATTTGAAGAGGAAAAATGACCCGTGAAGCACAATTTTAGATACAAGAACCTCCACATTCTGTCAACATTCGGAGTCGGAGTGAGGAAAAATGTCAGAGGGAGTATTTTTTCCTCTCCTAGCAAGATTTGAAGAGGAAAAATGCCACGCGAAGCACAATTTTAGATACAAGAACCTCCACATTCTGTCAACATTCGGCAGTCAGAGTGAGGAAAAATGTCAGAGGGAGTATTTTTTCCTCTCCTAAGAAGATTTTAAGAGGAGAAATGCCTCGCGAAACAATTAAAAACACATTCGTTAATCGGAGTGATGAAAAATGTCCTGACGAGTATTTTTCGACCTCTCCCAACGAGTTTAAAGAGAAGAAATGTACCGCGAAGCTCAATTAAAAACACATTCGTTAATCGGAGTGTTGAAATATGTCCCAACGAGTATTTTTCTACCTCTACGAACAAGTTTTTAAGAGAAGAAATGCCCCGCGAAACTAAATTAAAAACACATTCGTTAATCAGAGTGATGAAAAATATCCTAACGAGTATTTTTTTACCTTTCCTAACAAGTTTTTAAGAGGAGAAAGACATCGGGAAGCACAATTTTAGATACAAGAACCTCCGTATACTGTCAACATGTATTTCCCCTCTCCTAACAGTTTTAAGAGAAGAAATGGATCGCGAAGCACAATTTAGAATACAAGACCCTCCGTACTCTGTCAACATGTATTTCCCCTTTTCCTAACAAGTTTTAAGAGAAGGAATCCATCCCAAAGCACAATTTTAGATACAAGAACCCCCGTATACTGTCAACATGTTTTTTCTCCCTCTCCTAACAAGTTTTAAGAGAAGGAATTCATCGCAAAACACAATTTAGAATACAAGACCCTCCGTACTCTGTCAACATGTATTTCTCCTTTTCCTAACAAGTTTTAAGAGAAGAAATAGATCGCGAAGCACAATTTAGAATACAAGACCCTCCGTACTCTGTCAACATGTATTTCCTCTTTTCCTAACAAGTTTTAAGAGAAGGAATCCATCCCAAAGCACAATTTTAGATACAAGAACCCCCGTATACTGTCAACATGTTTTTTCTCCCTCTCCTAACAAGTTTTAAGAGAAGGAATTCATCGCAAAACACAATTTAGAATACAAGACCCTCCGTACTCTGTCAACATGTATTTCCCCTTTTCCTAACAAGTTTTAAGAGAAGAAATAGATCGCGAAGCACAATTTAGAATACAAGACCCTCCGTACTCTGTCAACATGTATTTCCCCTTTTCCTAACAAGTTTTAAGAGAAGGAATCCATCCCAAAGCACAATTTTAGATACAAGAACCTCCGTATACTGTCAACATGTTTTTTCTCCCTCTCCTAACAAGTTTTAAGAGAAGGAATTCATCGCAAAACACAATTTAGAATACAAGACCCTCCGTACTCTGTCAACATGTATTTCTCCTTTTCCTAACAAGTTTTAAGAGAAGAAATAGATCGCGAAGCACAATTAAGAATACAAGACCCTCCGTACTCTGTCAACATGTATTTCCCCTTTTCCTAACAAGTTTTAAGAGAAGAAATAGATCGCGAAGCACAATTAAGAATACAAGACCCTCCGTACTCTGTCAACATGTATTTCTCCTTTTCCTAACAAGTTTTAAGAGAAGAAATAGATTGCGAAGCACAATTTAGAATACAAGACCCTCCGTACTCTGTCAACATGTATTTCCCCTTTTCCTAACAAGTTTTAAGAGAAGAAACAGATCGCGAAGCACAATTTAGAATACAAGACCCTCCGTACTCTGTCAACATGTGTTTCTCCTTTTCCTAACAAGTTTTAAGAGAAGGAATCCATCGCAAAGCACAATTAAGAATACAAGAACCCCCGTATACTCTGTCAACGTGTTTTTTTCTCCCTCTCCTAACAAGTTTTAAGAGCAGAACTGGATCGGGAAGCATAATTTAGAATACAACACCCTCCGTACTTTGTCAACATGTATTTTTTTTTCGTCTACCAACAAGTTTTACGATAAGAAATGGATCGGGAAGCACAATTTAGGATGCAGGAGCCGCCGTCTGGTCCCCGATGGTTCTCACTCCACATAGCAACAACTGGGCACGCCATTAAGCTGCCGAGCAAACCACCTTGAATGGACTTGTCAGGTTTGTGTGAACTTTTGCGTGTGCCCTGTAGATGATTCTCTCTCTCTCTCTCTCTCTCTCTCTCTCTCTCTCTCTCTCTCTCTCTCTCTCTCTCTCTCTCTCTCTCTCTCTCTCTCTCTCTCTCTCTCTCTCTCTCTCTCTCTCTCTCTCTCTCTCTCTCTCTCTCTCTCTCTCTCTCTCTCTCTCTCTCTCTCTCTCTCTCTCTCTCTCTCTCTCTCTCTCTCTCTCTCTCTCTCTCTCTCTCTCTCTCTCTCTCTCTCTCTCTCTCTCTCTCTCTCTCTCTCTCTCTCTCTCTCTCTCTCTCTCTCTCTCTCTCTCTCTCTCTCTCTCTCTCTCTCTCTCTCTCTCAAGTTTCTTTTATATATAGAATTTCAATAATTACAAAATCTTCTAGTCTCTCTATGTGTGTGTGTGTGTGTGTGTGTGTGTGTGTGTATGTGTGAGTGTGAGTGTGAGGGAGGGAGTGACAAACAAAGTAATAACAAGTTGTCTAGATGAAGGGAGTCACAATAATAAACACATTAGGTTAATCGCAACAATAAATCAAGAGGCGCAAAAATAAATCCGCATCAACGTCCATCCCGATCAAGCTTAGTGCGGCCGCCCCTTCATCACGGCTCGCAGGCCAGTGCATAATTAACATCAAGGTGGGGCCGAGGTGCATGGTATCACTTACACTGTCAATTATCTCCGGGCATGTTGAACCACAAGAAAATGTTGGTTATAACAGTGAGAGATTGGAGGCTCGCAATTATGGACGAGGAGAAAGACAAATGGTGGTAATCTAATGACGGCTAAGAGTAAATAACGGAATTGGACGGCCGTGTCATGCGTAAAACTGATAACAGATGGCGCGCCAAGTACCAGAATGGCAACCAATGAATTGCTGTAGTAGTGATGGACGGCAGAGAACCAGGTAATGAGATTTTTTTTTTTTTTTTTTACGTTTTTGCCTATAGCGCCGATAGGCTTTCTTTGTGGGGCGTGATGGTCGGCCTCAGCCTGTTATGGCGCAGGCAAGTGTTTATAGTGGCGCCATCTTGCTTAGATAATGCTGCCCCCCCGCCCCGGAACTCATCTTTGATCCTCTTTTAAGAGAGAGAATCTTGAGTCTTAGTTGATAGGACAGTATGTGGATTTGAGCCCCAGCCATATTGACTTTACGACCTAATAACGACCTCCCGCGACCTGCAGGTCGCAGAAAGTCGCACATGGTCTTGCGTGCGATCGTCATGTGTCTCCGTCCGCCGCACGACCGAAAAGGTCGGCTGGAGCCGATCTCTCAGGTCTCTGCCGGTCGTAAAAAGGTTGCTGTCCGGTGGCCGAATTAACTGCGTCTGGACGCCAAGCGGACTACCACCGGTGGTCGACATATGACCGTCAACTGGTGAACGGCGACCGGATGGCGAGCGGACGCTGTCCGGTTTCCGTCAGGTAGTAGGTGGTCGCTGATGTTCGCCGTCCACTTTGTATCTGTCAACGGCCGTGGTCGGCATCCGACCTCCCACCCCACGGGGATTTGTGCGGCGACCGCTGGTAGGCATACCAACATACGACATTATTACGACCGTTCGTTACGGGAGGTCGCCGTCCTCTTTGCAACAGGACGCTTACCGGTTGCCGATGATCGGCGATCGATCCTTGCCTGTCGGTCACCGGTCAGCGCATGGTGGGCGACTTTACCGGGCTCCAAGTCTCCAAGACTGAATTTCTTGCAGTTCGGCAGCGTCCCGAGGCAAACACATAAACCAAAAGTAAAGTGACTCCTCCAAAGGTTGTAGGACAAGAACGATCTCACAATATTATTATCTATGCAAATAAACCTTCCCCTGATAAGGTCCCCAATTATATCAACTACAGTTTTATGGCTACCACGTTACGCAGCCAAAGAAAAACTGGGCAACGAAGATTACGTCCTGAAGCCTCGACACCCCGCACGCCACGAAGCCCCGTTCAGTTAATATCAAATTTGCTTTTTTTTCTCGTACAAAGGACTTGGCATTTAGAAGAGAGAGAGAGAGAGAGAGAGAGAGAGAGAGTGGAGGGTGAGAGAGAGGGGTGGAGGGGAAGGGAAGGATTCACATAGATTAACATAGATATTCAGACCACACAGACCCTACGGATAACAAAATCTTGCATAGGGGACCACATACTGTACTCAACCCTGTCAGTGGGCGGGGTCATGTGACAAAAAGGTAAGTTGAAGACACGCACCAAACTCCCCATGCCCGCGGTGTTCATCTCCCTCTCGTTAGCCCTTGAGTCTGTGATGGGTAGGGACCGACGTTGCCAGATTATTATACTCACCACATTGCATTTATCATTTTTAAGCCTCAAACTCTCGTACCTACACAAATAATGAAAGAATATTAAAGTTAGCGTTAAAAGTGTTATTTATTGATGTTTGTTTGTTTGTTTTTGCTATAGATATCAGTCAGAAAATACGGTGTGTACGATAATTTGGATACGCTGGTAGGGACACACAACCCCGGGACACATGGCAAGCAGGACATCTGAGTTACCGCTGTTTATGTTCTCCAGGTTTCTCCAGGTACCCTTTTATCGACCGGCCCGAAAGGGAGGAAAAACTGGGTGAGCTTGGCGCCGACTCCCTCAGGCCGGGACAGAATCCAGCCCAGCGAATTAGAAGCTAGGCGGTCCAACCCCTTATACCATGGAAGGGAGTCATGTGGGTAATGCATTCAACCGAAATTAAGTACAATAATGGAATATCTAAAGACCATTACTCCAGTATTTATAAGCGAGTATATTATATTGCATCCCGTTATCCAGGGCGCGTTCCACCTCGAAGTGCGTTAGTAAGGAAGTATTTCGAAGTCAGAACGCAATTGCTTTCACCTGGTTTTCGAATGAGGGGAAGAGGGTGCTTCTGTGACGAGTGCATGTGTGTGTGTGTGTGTGTGTGTGTGTGTGTGTGTCAAATAATACGCGTGTGAGAATTACTTAAACCGTACAGTGTCCAGTAGTTATGAGACAAGGGATGAAAATTTATTACGCCGAGCAACACCGCATACAAAAGCAAACTATTTTACACCTTAGAAGATGTTACACAGATTATACACCGCAAGAACCAGGCTGATAAAGAAACTACACGTCCAGAGGGAACCTTGACAACTTAATGGCATGAATTAGGTCTTGATTTTACGGCAATCATATTAAGCGACCATATATTAAAAGTTTTTGCTATAGTAATTGCATAGTTGGGTTAATAATTTTGTAGTTTTGTTTGTCTTTCCAATTATAATCTCTTTCCTACCGTGAACGATGCTGACTAACCCGGTGTGGCAGAGCAGGAGTTGGAAAGGACACTAGGGCATATTGTTAAGCATTTCGATTCGCAAACGCCACTATTTGGCAAGGCTCTCGTAGGACTGGTGGGCATTCTCAAGGGTAGTTTTATGATCCTGATGGTATAGTTTGGCATTTCGATTAGCAAGCTCCCCTATTTGGCAAGGCTTTCGTAGGACTAGTGGGCATTCTCAGGGGTAGTTTTATGATCCTGGTAGTAGTTTGGGCAAGGCTTTCGTAGGACTGGTGGGCATTCTCAGGGGTAGTTTTATGATCCTGGTGGTAGTTTGGGCAAAGTTTTCGTAGGACTGGTGGGCATTCTCAGGGGTAGTTTTATGATCCTGGTGGTAGTTTGGCATATTCTTAAACATTTCGGTTCGCAAACTCCACCATTTGGCAAGGCTTTCGTAGGACTGGTGGGCATTCTCAAGGACAGTTTTATGATCCTGATGGTAGTTTGGCATATTCTTAGACATATCCTCCCCACCCCTCCCCTTCCCTCCCCTCTCTATTATCCTCTTCCTTCCACTCTCTGTCTTCCCCTCTCTTCCCCTTTTTAACCTTCCCTTCCCTCCCCTCCTATATCCTCCCCTCCCCTCCCCTCTCTATCCTCCCCTCCCCTCCCCTCTCTATCCTCCCCTTCCCTCCCCTCTCTGTCCTCCCCTTCCTTCCACTCTCTGTCTTCCCCTTTCTTCCCCTTTTTAGCCTTCCGTTCTCTCCCCTCCTATATCCTCCCCTCCCCTCCCCTCTTCTCTCTATCCTCCCCATCCCTCTCCTCCCTTCTTCCACATCCACACACTCCTACCCGTTTGATGATTTCCTTACTTACCTTTTAAGGTGTAAAAGTTCAAGGAAACGGCATTTGTACTCAGCGAGAGAGAGAGAGAGAGAGAGAGAGAGAGAGAGAGAGAGAGAGAGAGAGAGAGAGAGAGAGAGAGAGAGAGAGAGAGAGAGAGAGAGAGAGAGACAAATTAAAACACCATATTAACAGTCTAGTACTTAGGTGACTGACAAAGTGAAAAATTAGGTGTAAAAATGCCGTATAAGAATTGTAGTGAAATAGAGAAAATTAATACGAGAGTAGGTAGGCTGATATAGATGATAGGCTTAGAAACCGATTTGAAACATTATATCATACCTCAGGACCACCGTTGCCGGATTGTCGTACTCAGAGGATAGTTTTACCGGTTTCTGACGCGTAATTATTGCCAAGAAACATCAGGAATTAACTATTTTAACGATAATTATAAGTGAATCACCTTATTGGGGTCCACGAGATAGTTTTTGGGTCGGAAGTCGGTAAATATAAGAGGCTGAGTAAGACAATCTGGCAACGTTGCTCAGGACTCAATTCTTTTTATTTATTTTATTTATTTATTTATTTATTTATTGCTGCTTATAGCGCCGGTAATCTGTCTTGAGGGGCCCTTTCGTCGACCCCAGAACATTAGCGGCGCAGGCGATTTTTTATTTATAGTGGATGGCGTGACGTATGACTCGTAAACATTAGAGTAAGGTCAACAGGTATATGCGTTTGGAGCAACTGTCACACAATTTTCAAGCTTTAGTAACTGAGAGCAACATGATAACTGAAGAAGACTAAGATTTTTACTCTGCCAAACTTTATCCACTCAAACCACAAAAATATTCGTAGTCTTTGTTATTCCATTTTCAACATTTCCACCACTCTAGTAAGTACAGAGGGCCATATTTTTAAACATTTCTGCGCCCAAGAACACGTAATTTACTAGTCTTTCGTGGGAGCTTAGGGCATTTCCAGGGGTACTTTTATGACCCTGGTGGTAGTCTGAGCCTTCTTCTGTACCGTGAACCTAAAAGAACACTCATTACAACTCGATTAACCTCCTTTTTAGCCTTTGGAAATAGTTGGTGTGAGGGGTGGGAGCATCTGACAATACCAACCATAGCATCTTCAGTATTTCCGGCTGCGTTGGGAGTGTCTTGCTGAACCAGGAAATGTGTCGAGGGTGGAGTGGGTAACATTTCAGAGGATGGAGTCGTCGAACAGAACAGGTTGGCGAGAGGAGCTGCTTTATACACGGAAAAGAAAACATAAGCAAGAAAGGTGTTGATAAATGATGTGTAAAGAGATGGTCAAGGTCGCATGGGCAATGGGCCAGTTTCACAGTTCCCCGTGAGGGGTTAGTAAGCTCCCAAACCAATACCAGAGCCTTCGAAATTTCCTTATACAGTATCTGGTGTTTATATTCAAGTTCACAAATTTGATGAAACTACAGGAAAAGTCTTGTGTATTTAGTGTGGCATCGAAGACCTCACCATTTTGGATTGTATGGGATTCTATAGTTTGGTTCGGGCTGTTACGAAGACACTGTGTTGGACTGTGAAACCGGCTCAATGACATCGAGTAGACTTGAGGAGGCGGTGGCCGAGTTGGCGAAGATGGAGTGAGACAGGCGGCGATGGGGAGAGAAATATATTGCCTAGAGGTCCATAGAGTTCATTATATTTAGGAAAAGGTGAAATGAGGGAGTTTTTTGACACGGGATAAATTCAGCGAAATAAGTTGTGGTCAACGTGCCAAGATACTGTTAAGCTATGTCAGTCTTATAATAGTTAATATCCACATGAGTCAAAGATATCTCTCTCTATATATATACCTATCTATCTATCTATCTAACTAACTATCGCTTCACATACACACCTTATCATATACAAACCCGTCATTCCAGCGTAAGTGATCCTGATGATGGTAGCAACAGCGCGTGTTTGGGGAGTAAGGAGCAACAGTCGTCTGGGGAAGGCAGGGACGAGGTGGCTGCATAGGTGAGGGTGCGGCGGGCGACGAGGGTTGCAGGGAACAGACATGGGTACGCTGCAAGCACTTGGCCTCCGATAAGCAACAATGTGTACCCTACGCTTGAGAGAGAGAGAGAGAGAGAGAGAGAGAGAGAGAGAGAGAGAGAGAGAGAGAGAGAGAGAGAGAGAGAGAGAGAGAGAGAGAGAGAGAGAGAGAGAGAGAGAGAGAGAGAGAGAGAGAGAGAGAGAGAGTAAGACAGACATACAGAATTTACATGGATTTACATAGATATTCAGACCAGGAATGCCACGATATCGTACTCGCCAAACTAGATTTTCCCATTTCTAACGCATAATGACTGCACAAAACCCTCTATAATTAACACTTTTATCGATGAATATAAACAGGTATCATTAGTTTTGTGGGTGAGACGGTTTATATGCTGAAATCGGGAAAAATGAGAAGCTGAGAACAACACTCTGGCAACCTTGATTCAGACCACAACGACCCAATGGTCCAGATTAGGTGGTCTGTCCTTAAACCCAAGTGAAGTTAAATTGAATCAAATGCCATCCAGACTTTGCGTTTCTACTTTAGTGAACAGTAAGCTGAAGGGAGTATCGGTCGAGCTTATTGTTAAAGGATTCAATCGTGTTGCACTGAAGGCGGGAGTTTATTCCGTCCTCGCGCCACAACGTTGGTGAAGAAAAATTTGGTGCAGTCTGAATATATTTGTTTACACTTAAGTTCTGTGCCATTAGTTCTCGTTCGGGACGTGTCATCCGTCAAAAACAACTTGGGTGTGTCTGCATTCGTAAAGCCATTGAATATTTTGAAACTTGAGAGAGAGAGAGAGAGAGAGAGAGAGAGAATTTGCCATAATGTACTTTAGGTATTTGTATCATATGGGAAATAAATAAATCAACCTTTCTTTCTCATGTCATCTTTATTTTCTTCAATTCTGGGCGCCGCCTCAACAGAACCTTACAACACACACGGCTATTATTTAACGCTATTGAGAGACAGGTCATGTGTAAGCCATAGCCGTGGGGAGATGCGGCGAGGCGCGTGGACGGACAGACAGACAGACCGGCGGGGAGGGAAGCGATTCAGATGGTCCTAAGCGGGGTAACTTGAAGACTGGTGACCCTGGCCTTTTGGGTCTGTCAGAGCGAGGACTCGTCTGAATACCCTTCCTAACACTGGTTTTCAGGGCAGCACATACCATAAAATATCTAGCCTTGGAAACGGACCATTTGGATTACGTAAAACTGAAAATATCCGTCTTGGTAGGCCTTCAGTTGGTGTCCGCTCCAGGCTGTCGATAACTGTGCCCCGCGATCAGTGATGCACTGATCGCGGGAGTGCCCTGTTCGTTCCCTATAACTAAAACAACAATAACAACAATCAAGACAGTGACTACATCCTGTATCAACAATTATGGGAAAATAAAAGTGTGACCATCTTTCCTCCGCTTCCCTCCCCGCCGGCCCGAGTCCACAGCCACGCCCCCGCCGCACCTCCCTCAATCTCTGCCTTCACTACAGTAACAACACCCGCCATATTTAATCTGCTACAAAAATACACCGAGCATCCATAGTCTCTGAAAATAACAAGTTATATTTGATTTACATAGTACGTAGGGACTTTGACACGTGGTACAAGCCTGGACGTTGGACCTTAGAGGCTTAGATTGCAGGATCGCCGAATACGAGGCTAAAGGTTATATTATAAGACATTCCGCCGCCCAAGAACACATATTTGACAAGGCTTTCGTAGGAGTTGTGGGCATTTCCAGGGGTAGTTTTATGACCCTGGTGGTAGTGTGACCCTTCCTCTGTACCGTGAACCTAAAGAAACACTCATAAAAACTCAATTAATCCCCTCTTTGAGCTTTAGAAATAGTTGATGTGAGGAGCGAGTGTCTTATAATATCAACCTAAGTAACCAAGACCTAGGCACTGATAATCGTGAGAACATGAAGTAATAAAAAATAATAACAATAATAATAATAATAATCTGTATGGTAATGGATGAAGAGGACAGTGTTTCAATACTAGTAGTAATAATAACTGTAAAAAATAACAAAAACAATAACTAACATCACTCAATAAAAAAAAAAAACTAATCACACAAAAAAGCGTCTAGTTATCAGTGAGTGCAGTTTCCAGTCGACATTCTAAGATATTTCACTCGGCCGATCCATGCGCACAAGTTCCTAAGGTCCATTAACACCGGCCTGTTGTAGCAAACCGAGCCGCCTGCCGTATACTGCCTGCCGCGACCCTCCTCCTCCACCGCCCCGGCCGTCGTTAGTGTGCGGGCCGCGGCGACACAAGAAGGAAGGGGCTGCCGTTGAGAGTCCTTCACTAACATGCTGTCAAGTGGCGGGTGTCAGGGGGAGGGGCTCTCAGGTAATGGGTCTGTCAGTGGAGATTGTCAGGAGGGCTTTTTCTTCCCTTGCCAGTAGTTGTAGTTGTCTGAATACTGCTGATGTTGGTGGTGGTTGTATGGTTGGGCTTGTTTGTCAGTCCGTTTGTCCGTCGTTTCACTACCCATGTCACGCAACTTTGATCATCATGACTCGTCTCACTTCGCGGTCTAAGTCATGCCTGTCGAGAAACATCAACTCTTGCATCTCTTGTCCTGATCGGTTATTGTGCGAGCTAACCAAGTAACATCCAACACAGGTATGAACTCGGGGTGGGATGGGAGTACGAGTTGCCTTCTTTTACTAGTCTGGGGACCATTCAAATTCCATGATATTTTTGGGGGGTACGTATGGTAAAATATAAGTATAAGAGTATTAAGCACAAGCTCTAAGGAATCTTGAGTGAGTGGGACTTCAAGGGCACTGAGTGTGACTGGTTAGGTAACGTATAATAAACCGTTTCCATTGTGACGAAAATCCATTCACCTAATTGGTTTTTCAGTCAGGTACATTCACTTGGCCATCGCCGTCTGCATGTCCGTCAAGATGTCAGTAAATGATACAAGTCAGTTCAGGAGGGTTTCTTATATTTGGACTCCGTAGTATATAATATATAAACAAGGTCTCTGCTATATAAACTTGTCTGTCATTTTAAGTTTGTACACTGTTTAACTATTCAGTAGGAGGAAGAGTAAGGTGAGTGCAGCTACAACAAGCAACTGACCGAACTGAACGTCAAACTTCACTCAGTCAATACATGTGGTAGAAGTGCAGTCCAATCAGTATAGGATTAAAATACATTTGTACATATCCTCGTCATTCACCTCAGGGTAGCTATAGCTGTTTAATTGTCAGAAAAAGCTCAGCCAGATGTTTGAACTGATTAAGCACACTCCAGTCACCGTGTCTAGTAGTCGCATAGTTACCGTTCCAGTCTTAGTCAGGCAGATTATGTAAGACCTTTTTATCGTTCTGTCAAGGTCAGTGAGTCTAATGTTCTATGTGTCTGCACCATTTCAGGGCGTGGTGGTGTCCGGGCTGACGTCAGGAGGCTCGTTGGGTCGTCGTCAGCTCAGATGCCAAGTCTCAGTAAGGTCAGTCAGGTTCAAAGTTAGTCAGTAATGCTTTATACACACTTTATATAGTCACATCTCTATTCTATCCCTATCCCTATTCTACTGAAAGCTCCAGTAATAGTAAAGTCAAATAAATGGGGTTACTTGTGTCCTATAGAAGTTAAGTGGATTGTCCATATGTTAAATAATTTGGTAAACTCAACCACTACGTTTGCAACCCAAGATAATGTAAGTCTGTGTCAGCTGTTGTGGTTAATGTCAACACGAGTCATAGATTACTCTCTCTCTCTCTCTCTCTCTCTCTCTCTCTCTCTCTCTCTCTCTCTCTCTCTCTCTCTCTCTAGCTCGTTCGCTCTCTCTCGTACTAAATTTTCTGCAATACGGGTCATTAATTAACAAATCTAATATTCACCTTGTATGTTGAAACAATGAAAGGTCAAAGGGTACACACACACACACACACACACACACACACACACACACACACACACACACACACACACACACACACACACACACACACACACACACACACACACACACACACACATACACACACACACAATCGAGGTCACTCTGAGAGGTCATCGTCTGCAGTCACTTATGTCAGACCAGTGAGATGTGACCCCAATATTGTCGAGGCGAGGAAAGGTCACTAGCCGAGTAAACGGGTCAGGCAGGCGATCAGCTGGGAGACCTGTTCGCTACCTTTGGTTCAGTCAATCAGTCAGTAAGTCATTATCTATTGTCTCTGTCTTTTGGTCTCCGGGTCAGTCAGTCAGTCACTCAGTTAATCCGTTTGTCTGTATGTCCGTCTATGTGTCAGTCAGTTAGTCAAGAGTCAGTGAAGATAATTTGGGGTTTAGTCTGGTTGTCAGTAGTCAGCAGGAATTTACTTTCATATGCCAAAATAAATGTTTCAATCATCATCTCAGTCTGTGAGAGTGCGAGGCAGTAACTCAAATATTCTGGCACAGGGACGAGTCAGTGTTACCAGTCCGTGTGTGGCTTCTGTAGACAAGTCCTGTAGTAGCTTCATTCAGTGTTAGGCTGTAAACATGTATAGGCCAGTTACTCATCGATAGACAATGTAGTATAGAGTCGTTTAATCCTTCATTCGTAAGTCTAAGTAACCCATAACCATCACCCTCGGTCAGTCACTCACTACATGAAAGTCAGGTAATTTAAGTGACCCACAAGTCAGTCAGTCAGTGGGTTTAGGTTAGTATAATGTCAGTAGCAATATGGGCTCAGGGAGTAAGGTCAGTGACTATGAAAACACCAAGGTCATGGGTCAGGAGTCATGGCGGTCAGGGGGCGTGGCATGGAGGCTGTATTGCCGGTCTGTTTGGCCTGTCAGTCAGAGGTCACATGGAAGCAGTGTCAGGGAATTGGGTCAGTGCGTAAGGTCAGGAGGGAGCCGGTCACAGGGTGGTAAAGGTCTCGGGGGCAGCACAGGGACGGGCGATGATCCTTGCAAGCCGAGGTGTGCGTCGGAGGCGTGGTTAAACGTCAGTTAACATCAAGGCAATACACTTAAGATTTGTTTTCAGATCTTTGGGAATAACATTTTGAGGTTAAGGGTCATCTGAAGCCATCACAGAAGGTCAGGTCGGTGGGTCAAGGGGCCGGGCAAGTCAGCAGCTGCAGGCGACTCAGATAGCAAAAAAATTAACTAATATATCACAGGTTAACACGTCACAAAGGGAACACCTCTCCGGGTGGGGGAGATCCAGGGTGGGCTCGAGGGTCCTCCTGGGGCTGGAGGGAGGGCCTGGAGCCACTTAAAATTAAAATATCTATGTATATATAATCCGGGCCGCCGGGGCTTGGAAACATAACTAGGGTTCAGCCGTGGCTAAGGTGATCTCTTCTGACTTGGGCAGGAACCCTAAAGGAACGATAGACAGGGGACGCTGGAGGGGAAAAGAGGGGAGAATAGGGGCCAGTGAAGGGAGCAGCGACTGCTGGTAACAAGTTGTGGTGGGGGGGCGGGGGGCCCGGCTCACCCGCCCGCTCCCTCCAGGCACTAGTGAGTGACTGGTAACATTCTGGTAGCTTCAGGAGACTTGTAAGAAGGAGCACCATGGGGTACCGGCATCAGTGTGGCACCGGAGACGAGAACGAGAGGACACCGTCGTCATTGGGACACTCAAGACACCGACGGGAAGGATGGGGTTTAAGAATAGACCAAAGGCATCACTACAGGATATTAAGGGGCTCGTGGGAACATCTAGCTGGGGTTGGCGACGTCAAGGAGGGCATTTCGACGTCGGCCAGGCACCTAAGAAGCACCTCAAATCACAAAAATCCAAATTCACCGGATTGGAGGTGAGATCCAGGTGGAGGGAAGACATCCGAGCGATCGTCACTCGTCACTCAGCTTGATGGAGACGAGAGAGGCGAGTCGCTGCCAGAAGTTGAGGACGCTCATGTTCACCACGTCCTCGATCTCCGCTGCACAGTGGCGGTAGGTGGCGGAGCAGTCCTCCCCCTCAGCCCCGCGCTCCGCCGCCCAGTAGTAGCGGAAGAACCTGAACACCGCCCGGCTGTAGGAAGGGGGGCGGGACAACGACTCACTCCTCCTGCAACAAGAGAAAGGGAACCATGAACACGTGATAACCTGCATCCAATAGTCAGCAATGCCTCAATCCTGCAATCATCTGATCTAACGGGCATCCGGAATGATTACGTAAATATCAACCTGCAAATTGTGAAGAAAATAATCAAGATCTCCAATGGATGCTGTGGTTCCATAGATTGGGAGAACAAATTTTCAGTGTAACGAAAGAAAAGACAGCATGACAAGAACAGCATGGAAGAAACTGTTCGGCCACATGCACGCACAATTATCCAGGGAAAAACTCTCATGAGCATTAAAGCAAACACTAAGTAATAAAGAAAACATTTGTAGGATGCACCACGGCAACTAATGCAATGACCGTGTAAAATATCCATCAACCGGTCTGTTACTGTACACGTGCACTCCACACTCGGCTATCACGAGGCAATAGAGAGGTGGTGGTGGGCGGCCAGACTGGCGACGTTCAGGCTCCTGTCAGAGGTGTGCTGCTTTCTGTACAAGTCTTGGGGCATCAGACTGGCAAGGTCAGCTTGTTTGCTAATGCCACCGTCTGCGACCCCCTGCCCATCGCTCCCTGGCAACCTCTTCTTCGCACCCTTTATCATAATATCCTACCGGAGCTCGTATTCAGGATAAAAGAAAGCCCCTCCCCACCCTTCCCTCCCTAGTATACCTTTTCTAAGGGATGGGACCACCGCCTACTTGGAGGATATTCTTTTTTTTAATTCCCCTTGATTGATCTTGATTCTAACTTCCGCATGGCAACTGGTGCATTGAATATCGGGATCTAACCTTGTGGTATTCGGCGCCAAGTAGCTATTCGGGTCCTGGTTCGCCGCGGTGGCTTATAAAATAACGTTCCAAACACGCCAATTAATTTCCAAGCACGTGCACAGACTAGCGGTGAAGGCAACAGCGGAAATGATCGCCCTTCCTCTTCCTTTCACCTTCCTGCTGGCTGAGTGAATGAAAACCTTCCCCGGCATGTTCATACTGCCTTCCACTGGTATTAACTTTGCATGATAAAGGATGTTCATGTAATTTTCACGCCAAGGACAATCAGAATCTAATGAATGTTTGTCTCCATCCCTCGCCTCTCAGCCGCCGCCCCGCTTCCCGCCGCCTCCCGACCCTGACAAGACCGACCGGCTCAGACGACCTTCACTTTTTTTTCTTAAGATACGTCTAAGCAAGCATGCAAGTAGTCGATGTGTTTGTGGAAGTCATGATTCACTCGTTTAGATATACACTTATCCGACACTTGAGTTACTGGATGTGAGGAGGAAGCACGCGTTGAATAACTAGCGCTGAAACATATCAAGTCCACGCGTACAAAGTTAAGTTACGGAACACAGGTGCCTGAAGGGATAGAAAACCTGTGGGAGGCGTGGAGAAACTGGGTCCAGGATCAAGCTTCAAAGGACTTTTATGTACCTTTCAGACTCAAGGTTGAGAGATATGTCTTTGAGAAAATTGTTAGGCTCTCTCTCGAACCCAGTGCCCAGTGCATCTGTCTCACTTCCGTCAACACCATCAGCCAGTCATTCCAGCTCCCAGTAATAACCATCGGCTGATAACTCATAAGCAGGCTCTGGTTATCCCCTCGACAGCCGGTCATTACGTAGACTGGATGCTTGGTATTATTCACAGTAACACCCGGGGCAGATCAAGCGAGTGCAGGGCGTGTCCAAAGATGCTCCTCGGCCCACACCTCAAACGATTATCTGGCAGTGCAGTATCCCACCAACACATGGCCGTATCACACACACACACACACACACACACACACACACAACTACGTATCTTCTTACATAACAATGGTACGCTGGACTGGACTCCCCAAAACCACCACCACCCCAAAAAAAGAAAACATTGCTAGGACGGAGAGGAAACGAAAAAAAAGGAGACAGGATGAGAGGAGAACGTACAGAAAAACACAACGGTATTGCTGTAAATAGACAGTGATGAAAGAAGAACGGGATAACCAGAAATTAGAGCAAGGGGGAGGAAGGAGGGAAGGGGACCGGACAGAGAGGCAAGGAGGAGGAGGGCAGAGAGGGCACGAAGAAAGGGGCGGTGGACGTTGCGCAATAGTTGTCTAGTGGAGATGCTAAGCTAAGGGAGTGAGATATTGCTAATCTTTTGTGGTTGTTTGGGAATCTAGGAAGTCTTAACACCGGAAGAGGGAGGTAAGGTAGAGATAGATAGAGAGAGGGTAGCTTTTTTCTTATCATTTGGGGCATAAAGAAGATATTACCAAGCTAAATATTACTAAGCTCTTGTGTTTGTTTGGGAGCCCAGGAAGTTTTAACACCGGAAGAGAGGAAGGGGTTAAGATAGAGATAGATAGATAGAGAGGGAGAGAGTAAGCATTTTTCTTCTCAGTTGGTGCATAAAAAAGATATTACTAAGCTCTTGTGTTTGTTTGGGAGCTCAGAAAGTCTTAACACCGGAAGAGGGAGGGGTTAAGATAGAGACATATAGATAGATAGATAGATAGATAGATAGATAGATAGATAGAGAGAGAGAGAGAGAGAGAGAGAGAGAGAGAGAGAATAGCTTTTTTCTCATTTTTTATTAAGCCTGATATTACTAAGCTCTTGTTTATGTTTGAGAATTCAGGACGTCTAAACACCTGAAGAGAGGAAGGGGTTAAGATAGAGACAGATAGATAGATAAATAGATAGATAGAGAGAGAGAGAGAGAGTAGCCTATTTCTTAGCATTGGGGACATCCAGAAGGTCCAGCAACAAAATCACCTTCACGACCACACGCTCCAGCTACCGATCGACTTAATCCCTGACTGACACACTGACTGATGCACCCACTTGCCTGTAGTTTGATTGCCACGCTCAAGGTGAACACGCTTCCCCACTCCACCCCTGTACCTCCACTCCTCCGCCCCTTCCACCCGCTCCACCTCATCCCCTCCTAACCTGCCCTGCACCCCTCTCTCTCTCTCTCTCTCTCTCTCTCTCTCTCTCTCTCTCTCTCTCTCTCTCTCTCTCTTGCCCCCACCAGTCCCCGGCTTTCGCTATCTCTTTCTCACTGTGCTGTTTCTTGCTCTTCCTTTCCTTTCCTTCTTGCAGACTCCTTATGTTCTTCTTCAACTTCCTAACTAATCTTTCTTCCAATTCCTCTTCGCGTTTTCTTCATCCTTCACACACATACAGGCACACTCAGACAAGCGACTTTTTCTTCACTTCAGGCTAGACAGACAGCAGGCAGGCAGTGACAGAGGGACGAACAGTACTCACTTTAGGGCGGACAGCACCAGATGGGAGAGCGGAGAGTAGGTGGCGGGGTCGCGAGCCAGTTGACAGATGGTCCTCATGCGACAGTCATCATCGTGGACTTTTAGATAATGAAAGTAAGCGTCCAGGCGAGACAACAGCGGCCCAAAGTCTCTGTTGAGGGTAGAAAGAAACACAGGATTAGTTATACCATACGTGTGTCTCTGTATACATACTAAAGTAGCTATTGTTATGCCTGTACAGTGAGATACAGAAATGGATTTGCCTAGTATACGACTCAGTGTTCAAGAGGGGGAAAGCTTATCATATTCAAGGGTCCGATGAACGAGAAAGACTAAGGGCTGTATTTTAAGACACCATCGCTTCTCACATCAACTATTTCTAAAGGTCAAAGAGGGGCTCAATCTGTTTTTCATGAATGTTTTTTAAGGTTCATGGCACAGAAGAAGGGTCAAACTACCACCAGGGTCATAAAACTACCCCTGGAAAGGCCTACAGCTCCTACGAAAGCCATGTCAAATATGTGAACTTGGGCGACGAAATGTTTTAAAATACGGCCCTGAGTACCACTGGCCTAGCCGCTCACCCATTGGTCCGATACTCTGCGAGGTCGGGGTCGTAACGCACTTGATTGCTCAGAACCTTGTCGACCGGGCCGCGGATGTCCAGCAGGTATCCGTCGCTGCCTCCGAATGACCGGTACTGACTCTTGCCCCACAGGAAGCTCAGCCAGCCAGATTTCTTCTTCCCAGCCATTGAGTAACGAGATCGGAAGGCAAATGTCGGAAGAAGGAATGTGACTGGAAGGTAGACCATGAGCTCTGGAAAGACAGGGATTCGATTTTCAGTAAAGGGAGATCGGCTGGATGGATGGATGTATATAGCTATTCAATGTTATCTCTCTTTCCCTCTCTCTCTCTCTCTCACACACACACACACACACACACACACAAAATGCGCTTCCTGCATCGTCTTTCTCGGCAGATCTTAAGATAAAGTCTCCCGCTGACATTCTTGCATTCGCCTAACTGTCAAGGTAAAGCTTCCAATTATCTCTGTGTTTTTTTCTTCCTCTCTTTTTTTTCTTGCAGGTTTTATTCCTTGTCCTTAAACACCGACTTGGAGGGATGCTCGTTCTTTTTTGCGACTACCTGTTTGAATGCCGTAGTGAGAAGCTTACGTGACGCAGATATAAAACAAATCTAACGTTGTTTCTCCAGCCAGTCTTGTGTCTCCTCTCAACGCGCGAGCTTCGTTATTTCGGGGTCGAAGTCGCCTTATTAACGGAACGTCCCCCTCCCCAGTGGTCCCTCCTGACCCTCCACTACCCGGGTCAGCTTCTGGTTGCCTTACTATTGTTGGCATTTATTGCAAGTTGCTGGGAGGTGCCGGACGCCGCAAGACTTATTTTGGGGGGTATCGTTGAAAATGAAATTGTTGTGGCTTATACAGCTTGCTTTTATGTATAGTTATTCAAGCTCCCTATGTGTATGTGTGTGTGGGGAGGGTGCTGTTTAGTGTGTGTGGGTGGGTGTGGGGAGGTGCTGTTTAGTGTGTGTGTGTGTGTGTGTGTAAGTGAAAGTATTCCAAGACAGTCATCTCCCTCCCACGCTCTCTAGCATGACGTCAGGCCTTCCTCTTCCCTCTCTCTCCCTCCCTCCCTTCCTGATCCTTGTCCCCTCGGCAATAGAGGTTCGCTACCGCTTATCTAAACCAGCATTCTATCCCGCGAAGGACAGCGGGGTACATGAGAGGGACACTATCAGACGGACGGGATCCTCCAGCACATTTAATCGGGGACTTCGCCATTATCCCACAAGGCCTAAGGTCACTATCAGGGGCGTCACCGAGAAAGCCCCGTGGGTAGCCTTTATGGGTCACAGATGATGATGAAGCTGCCCACCTGTCTTGGTGAGCGGCCAAGGGAAAGGTGCTGGGAGTCTAGCGTGGGGGTAAGTGAAGGGAAAGGAGGGGAAGCGGCCTCGCGGTGTGTGTTGGGGGGGGGAGGCTACGGGCGTGTGAGGGTCGTAGTCAGTCATAAAGGCGTTGGTGTCTAACAAGTTGTCCTTACAAATCGATCGCGGAAGCAAGTCGCACAGAATCCTTCAAACGGAGGAGGAGGGAAGACAATGTTTATCATAGGCGTATTACCTTGACATGCAAACATCAAGCGAGATATTGAAGCTTCGTAATATCTGTATGCTGGATGGCAGACACCGTGCAGACACACACCACCCGCCAGTCAGATTTTTCATGCGAGTTTCTCTTCGAAGTGCGAGAGGAGCCGCTGAGTTAAAGAGCAAAGGTCCTGATATATCCTCGTCAGTCTCGTTCTACCCTTCTTCGTCCCTTCCGCTTCCTGCTTCGTCCATAAATGTGTACGAGTGCCTCTTTGAATTAAATAACGATGGATACGCTTCCTGTCTTCTTCCTCGACGAGTTTCAACTAATCTATCTATCTATCTATCTCTCCGTATGTATGTATGTATGTATAGATAGATATAGATAGATCGATATGCCGCAAAGACGAGCGTCACAGATGTGTAAACCAACATCTATATCCTATAATAAGAATAAGAACACACTGCCAAACTTAGCACGGAAGTCTTTAATAATGCCTGAAGCGACAGCAGCTATCATATATATGTCGAAATGGCGCCTTGCATCATCACACTTACGTAGGCCTTTACATATACGTCAACACTCTTCACTAATCCATCACCGTAAGAACTTATTTACCGAACAAGGCCTCTGAAAAGCATACATTGTCCCGTTGACCGGCTGTTGGTGACCGTCCAGGAAGGGAAGCGTGAGAGTGGATGTAAATAAAGTGAGAGGCATTTGGCTAGGCAGAATGCTGCGTAGGGGAGATACTTTTATGGAGAAGCATTTGGCTAGGCGGATCTAAATAAAGTGAGAGGCATTTGGCTAGGCAGAACGTTGCATAGGGGGGGATACTTCTATGGAGAGGCATTTGGCTATGCAGAACGTTGCATAGGGGGGATACCTTAATGGTCTGGAAGTGAGCGGGGAAACGGCGAGGGGTGTAGGAGTCGAGTGAAGGGGTGAGAGGCGAAAGTAGGTATCTGTGTAAGGGGTAGAATGGGCGAGAGAGAGGGCCTTCGGGAGGGTCAGGGGGTGCACGGTATGACCCTCTTGTTGTATAGCCAAGGTCTGAGAGAGAGAGAGAGAGAGAGAGAGAGAGAGAGAGAGAGAGAGAGAGAGAGAGAGAGAGAGAGAGAGAGAGAGAGAGAGAGAGAGAGAGAGAGAGAGAGAGAGAGAATGTTTTAACCAGAACATAAAAAAAAAACTCTTGCATTTGGTGTGTGAGTCGGTATAGCAAGAAGTTATAGATAATAGCCAGAATGAGAGAGATAGACAGATAGAGATAGAGAGAGAGTGTGTGTATATTATAAGTAGAGCATAATGAAGAACGTTGCATATTGTGGGTGAATCGATAGCAAGACTTTGAATAATAGCCAGAATTTGATCTACAGTTGAAAGTGAACCAGCCAGTAATTTGAACACCCACTCGAGACGCAAAAATTGACACAGTCCTTCACATACATAGACAGAGAAGCGAAAACTTGAAAGCATTCCGTCTTGCTGGTCGAATTACATTACATAAATTCATCTTGTAATTGTTGGGGGACTTGAGGCTGTTGAGGTATTAAACAATGGACCTTTTAGAACAGGAGAGAGAGAGAGGGGGGAAGGTTTGGTGAATGTGTGTGTGTGTGTGTGTGTGTGTGTGTGTGTGTGTGTGTGTGTGTGTGTGTGTGTGTGTGTGCGTGTGCGTGTGCGAGCGGATTCAAGTAACGGAATATAATGCAGACTCAACATAAAAGTTAACTCTGGGAGACAAAGAGTAAGGAAATGGCTTCAAGGTGTTCGTTCGTTGCCGGGGAGTGGCTGGCTGGCCGAGTGGGGATGGCAGTCGGAGGTTTTCAATAACATTCCAGGCCACCAAGGACACCAGCTTCTGTTTTACCACTCCGCTTGGTCAGGACGAAGAAGCGGGGAAAAAATAATGGAGAGGAACATTTAGGACTTACACGCCATTAGGAGCTCGCTAACGTGTTCATATACTTCGGTCTATACGCCTAGAAGTACCTCTTAACGGAAAAGGAGAAGAAGAAGAAGAAGAAGAAGAAGAAATATGAAGAAAAATAGAGATAGAAGAAGGAGATGGAGAGAGAGAATGAAAAGGAAGATGAGGAAAGCATGGGAGGAGGAGGAGGAGGAGGAGGAAGAAGAGAGAGAAGGAGGAGAAATGAAAGTGTTCCCCCTAAGTGTTTCTCATAATTACTGAGCTTCACTTCTAAGGATCTTGCTTTACGAAGAACCGTGGCTACAAATCGATAGCCAGAGACGGAAAAATAGACATACATAACGATAGACAAGTAAAAATAATAGGAAAAAGAACTGCCATGTCATTTTTTTCCACTTTCCTCGCTGTGCCTCATTTTTCAAGGATGCTGCTTTACGAAGACTTCCAGCATATCGATATAAAAACCCATATTTTTAAACCTCCCGGCCCCTCAGTGCGCCTGTTAGAAAAGCCTCTCGTGGTAGAAGTTTCCGGGCTTGCCATGGACTGTGTTGTGACTCTAGTGATAGTTTTACACGCCCTCTGCACCCTGAGCTGGAAAACCACCCATGAAAACCCGGTTAATCTTCCCTGTGGCATTAGAAAATAGACGTTATGGGAGCCCACGTTTAAGAATATGAACCAAACAGAGAAACGGACATACATAGCGACAGACAGACAAGTAAAAAATAATCGAGAAATGAAAACTGGCAAATCATTTTCTTCCCCGGCCAGCGAGGACGAAGCTGAAAAGAATCCGGAAACAATGTGTCTGAAGGATCGGGCGAGATAGTCAGTCCACCGCAGAGCATAAAAAACGAAGCTATGTGTGCGCGTTAAAGTCTGCACCTGCTGGTCGGTCGCGCGTCGCCTCCGTGTGATAGGGACTTCGTATGCTTGTTCTTCCCTATGCTTTCTCTTCCCTATGCTTCCTCTGCCTCTGCGTGCTATGATGCGCCAGAACAAGACTCAAGACGGCTCCGGAAGTGAGGTCAGAATCAGTCTCTCTAAATATACTCTTTACGACTTTCTATTTTGGTCGTGGACGTAATTTTACTTATGTGGACGATTGGCTTTTGTTTTTGTTTTATATTATCGGTGTTAATATATAATAGTTGGTGTGTGTGTGTGTGTGTGTGTGTGTGTGTGTGTGTGTGTGTGTGTGTGTGTGTGTGTGTGTGTGTGTACGTCTCTCTCTCTCTCTCTCTCTCTCTCTCTCTCTCTCTCTCTCTCTCTCTCTCTCTCTCTCTCTCTTTCCAAAGAAACCCACCCTAACTCCTGGGATATTGAAGCTGTCCAGAAAGATTGAGAAAAAAATCGAGCAACGAGTCAGTCAGTCCTTCAGACACTTCCTCAGACCTTCAAAACCCACTCAGAGCTGGGCCATGCACGCCGCGCCAGGGCCAGCCAGCCACCCGGCCCTGCATGCGACCTCTGAAGTGAAGGACGCAAAGCAAAGCACCTCATAACATTACATAAACACACAGTAGATCAAAGAGACTCTCGGGAAAGCGTGTAAACAGCTGGGAATTGCAAGGTTCGTCTGGCAGCTCTGTGCGTCCAAGGTCCTTCAGCGTACAAGAGTTTTTCCCTGATCAACACTTTCAACACACGTATTATCGACGCCCCGCCTCACCTTAAGCAACAAAAACAATATCATTTCCTGAATTCGCACTTTTCGCATGCTTAGATTTGCCACCTTTTCCTATCCCGTGTACAGTATTACCACGCATGCACAAAAAAAGCCTGAACCATTAGCATTTTAGTGTAGAATTTTCGCTCTTTATCTACTTATTAACTTGCGGTGTATAAATATTCTATAACAGGAAATTGTTTTCATTATAGACGTCTTTTTATTTATGATTATTTAATGTTTAGCTTTTTTCTTGCTAGTCACTCAACAGACAACGGCTTCTTAGGCTGCGGAAGAGGCTGCAGACGCTTCGTAAAGGTTAGAGAATGTTTTAAAGAACTGACGCTCATGCTGAAGGGAGTTCCTGTTGCAAACGATTCACCCATGGTCTGATCACGTGCTGGACTCATGATTGCCAGACCGGAAGCAGCTCTCTAGAGATTATCGGACCGATCTATGGATACGGCTGGGACCTCACACGCCACAGGCCTCGTCTCCTCGCTCGAAGGGGGACAGTGGCAGCTTATGTCAGCGGATTTTGGGGGGGAACGAGCAAGACTTGAACTTCAGTCTACCGGATGACAGTCGAGCACGTTATCCACCGTACCACGAAGGTGTGTGTGTGGGGTTCAGTAGTAAAGGACACACACACACACACATAGCGAGAGAGAGAGAGAGAGAGAGAGAGAGAGAGAGAGAGAGAGAGAGAGAGAGAGAGAGAGAGAGAGAGAGAGAGAGAGAGAGAAAGAAAGGATGAATGAACCGGGTCGGGCAGAGGGGAGAGGCGGGAAGGGGCGGGGGGGGGAGGGGTCACCGCTGGCGTGGGCGGGCAAGACGCGGAAGAGGAGAAAGATCTCGAGTCAGGTGGATGAGGCGCAAAAAAAAAAAAAAATGCCGGCAACCAGTTTGTAATGTTGAGCTCACGTCCCGCCAGTGGCATGGGAGAGTGGTGGCCCTGCGGGGTGCCAGGCCCGTGCATCAGCCTCGCTGCGGGTATGCGGCGCTGAGTTACCAGGGAAGGCACCATTGTTGGCATGCCTCACTTCCCCTTCACTATTGCCGAGCGGATGTGTTTGTAAATCTCAAGTTACTCACACCGACGTTTGTTTGTTTAGTGTTTCGCGGCACTTCCCTTGGGGACGGAAAGAATTGGGCAAGCCAAGCAGCCTACGTGAGGTGAGTGTTGAGCAGGAGTGCCGTGGCCAATGACACCGCGGCAACGTCTGGTGGCTGGCCCTTCAACACGGGAGATTTCAACGCCAGCACGGCAGCAAGCCAGGTGGGGCGGCCCCGTTACTTGGCCTAAAACAAGCTTATCTGCTAAAATGTTGTTCCTAGAGCAATAGTAGACAGTGTATCCAAAGACAGAAGAAGAAGTCAGACACACAATAATATAGTAAGAAATGAGGAATAGTAGAGTGAGGAGGTTGGTGACGCAAAGTGAAGGTGGAGGGAGTATTGACCCTGAGTGACACTCACCGCCCCTGTAGAGACCGCCGTCAGTGATGCCTATGAGCCTCGGGTCCCCATGATGGTCTGTGTAGTCCTCTGTATGGCTATTCTGCCTCTCCTCCTGAAGACGCTGGAAGAGGTACACTGCGTCGGTGAGGGAGAGGGGCTGGGGCATCCCCTCCTCCAGGTTATTCTCATCGACGATGTTACTATCCTGGAGGATCTGGAGGAGGGCCAGGGAGGGGTGAACCAATATGGCATGAAGAGCCAGCAGGGCCAAGAGCGCTGGGGAAGTGCGCAAGGCCATGGCTGGGACTGAACTGTCCGCTCCTCCATCAGTATATACCCGTGGGGTCGAGGGGATCCAGAGCGAAACTCATGGTAAATGGAGCGTGTAGCTGCGTGTGGTGAAGGTAACTAGGCGGTGACGTGCTGGTGGCCAATGCGAGGCAAGAAGGTACAGTGTCGTCGTCAGTAGTGGTGAAGACGGATGGGAGGACGAGCGGGAGGCCCGGTGGGAGGGGACGCTCAATACACGTTGGTGGGGTCGAGGCCCTTGTGCTCCATGGCTGCTCAGATCACGGTGACGGCCGGCGTGACGCACAGTAATCTCAACACCAGCACCACCTTCTCCCGCACGACCATTGCTGGGCGACCACTGAGCCATGCGCGCAACGCCGCCCCCTTTAAAAGGCTGCTGGCTCGGCGCCCCTCCCACCTGGTCATTTGGGGCGGAGCGAGGAGATGCCACGCCCCGCGCCCGTCACACGGCCCACCCTTTCTTTTCTCTATTATATCCTGACTCCCGTTTGCACAACCGGTGGGTAACGAGATCTTGGGAGGATGTGATCTTCCGGCGCTGGCACTCTTTTTTTTTTTTTTTATCCGATAATGAATGACCCGACAGCTTCTGATGAATGCACTGGGTATCTGTCCCTCTCCTTTCTTTATACAACTTTTCACTTTGCGATTTAAAACGAACACAACTTTCTATGGTAAAGATAATACTCCGATCGTAACTTTTTAGGGCAACACGCTTCGTTTATAATTTAGTTGTCAAATTAAACAAACGCCGTCAACTACATTTAATTAAGGATTTCCCAACACGTGTATGGGTATTGCAGTTCATATCAAGGAGCATTGACCTTATATACAACAGCCTCAGAGCAGTCACATCTTGCATCCCTTTAGAAAGTCGTGTCAGTAAGGGATATAATTTTCCCTTTCATTCATAAGCATTCCTCAGGTGCCCTCGTTAAGCGGGCAGAGAAATATATCGCCTCAGTTTTCATCAGTCTACGCCTTTTCATCACCATACGTCGTGTTGCCTACGATGCCAACGCCCCCGCAATCACCGCCCGCCCTGCCACCACCCACGCGCGCCATCCCGCTCACACCCCCAAGAGAGCCGGATACAGAAACATGCCATAGAAAACGTGATTCGGTGTAAGTAATGGGAAGGGAGCAACTATTTCCTTGTAAGAAAATGGAAAGCACACGTGACGTCACTGCAAACACTTGAGTCAAGAGGCTTTCCCTACCAGGCTTTCCCTTCCTCATTAATGCACGGATTCTTGATAGGTACTTTACATTGACTGCCCATGATACACTTCCTGAAGCACACACACACACACACACACACACACACACACACACACACACACACACACACACACACACACACACACACACAAAGAACACATACGTACATACAAACAAACAAATAAACGGATGTGCGTTCATTCATCTGCCTATTAAAGAATCTCCATTCACACACACACACACACACACACACACACACACACACACACACACACACACACTAGCGTCCACACCCAAAACACCCACTCACCTCCTTAAATTACTCGTAGTTTCTTTGCACCTGCAGGATATGGGTCGCTATTTAACAGTATTTTGGGTACCATTGTAGTAATTCAAATTAATCTCGGGCATAACTCTGCGGGCACGTCCCGAATCTGCACCACCCCTGCCATCCCCGAAACAAAGAGTGGGAGGGGGCATATTCAGCTTCTTTACAGTGAACACGGTAGTGAGGCAGGGCTGTGTCCTTGCCCCATCACTTTTCATCACTTATTGGACTGGGTATGAGGCAGAATTGTGGCATACCAGCGACACTACCCTTGTTTTTGCCAATGAAGTAGTAATCCTCACGCCGTCGCCGTAGGTTCTGCATGGCGATGACTCTCGAGGCACTGCACGAGGAGGCGAAGCCTTTGGGACTTCAGGTCTCCTGGGCCAAGACCAAAGTACTGGTATTTGGAGGCTTGCTAGATGAATCAGTACAGTCTGTTCATTCGTATGGACATCGTTGAAATCTTGGAAAATTTCACATAGCTCGGGTGTGTAGGACAGAAGAATGGCGGGTCTCGTCAAGAAATCTTGTAGCGGATTGGTTTGGTCTATGGTGTTATGAACTCGCTCAGCACGAGTATATGGCGTTGTCGATACCTGTGCAGGACAGAGATCCAGACTTTCAAGTCGCTTGTGCTCCCTGTCTTACTCAATGGCTTCAAGACATGGACGTTGAATGGTGACTTGAATAGGCTGGTTGATGTCTTTGGTATTTAGTGCCCGCTCAGAATCATGGGATTTCGCCGAAATAATTGTGTGAAATCGGCGATTACTCCGTGAGACTGACTCGAGGCCTATGTCCTGCATAGTCCGTCAACGCCAGCTCCGACTGTTCGGGCACGTGGCACGCTATCCAGAAGTCGACCCTGCTCACCGGGTCTGATTGATAGTATTCAAGGAGGCGAAACGAATTATAAAAAGGACACACACACACACACACACACACACACACACACACACACACACACACACACACACACACACACACACACACACAGAGAGAGAGAGAGAGAGAGAGAGAGAGAAACATTTATTCAGTTAACCTTATTTATATGAGTAGAGGCAGATGAAGACGAAGAGAAAACAAGGAAGCATGATTACTACGCATACAAGTGATATTGACGCAACTTTCTCTGAAGGACGAACTCTGAAAGACAAATCATGCTCCGCGGTGCTGCGAGGACGTCCTCTGAAGGTGATTAAATGCGAAGTAAGGAAAGTTAGGAGCATACACTACAGCTGCGCGTGGTGGCGGTGCTCATCTCCGTCACGTCTGCCCTTTGATCCTGTGGTGCGAGAGGATCCTTAACCCGACGCAGGACCAGTGTGACATCCGGGTTACCACAGTTTACCTTCCCCAGGTGTCCACAGGTACCCACCCATGTATCGACCTGCCCGGAACAGCGTTACCAGATTATCGTATTCAGAACATAGTATTTTCCTGTTTCTGACCCGTAACTATTGCAGAAAAACATCGATAATTAACCATTTGAACACTAATCGTAAGTGTATATCGTTATCAGTGTAGGTGCGACAGTTTTGGGCCTCAAGCAGACGAAAAAAATATGCCTAGTACGACAATCTGGTAACGCTGGCCCGAAAAGTGATATGAACAGCTGGGTGGGTTGCCGTAGAGATGAAGTGAGCATTCAATATAATGGGAGCATAATAAAGAAACGACAGTGGTGAGAAATACGTTAGTTGTTACGCATAGAACTGACAGTCAAGGATTTCAGAATAAAAAAATAAATCAGGGAAAATACCTTCTCCGTGGCGCAGTGGTTAACGTCCCTAACTACGATTCTACGGGCATGGGTTCGAATACCGGGCTGGGCAGTCGCCGTGCAGCCTAGCCAGCTATTTACCCTTCCTCTCCGGCTGGTCGACATATGGGTACCTGGGGAAACCTGGGAAAGGTGAACTGTGGTAACCCGGATATTGCACTGTCCCTGCGTCGGGTTAAGGGTTCGCTCCCCCTACAGTCTCAGAGGGTAGACGAGTGTATAGACTGGAAGTAAAGGGACACTGGGAAGCCGGAAATCATTTACTTAGATTTACATGGAAGATCAGACCACACAGGCCACAGTCAGTGTACAGCCAGGGAGGGGAGGGACCATGTATGTATAGGCTAGCTGGTGAACAGAAGGGCAGTGTTTAGCTGGGAATGGACGAATGGATATTATATTAACTTATTAGCTTTTCCACGCTTTGCTATCATTCCCATATATGTTAAGTTAATCCCTTTCTGAGCCCCGGTAATCTGATACATAGCATGGATACACGCATGAAAACATAATTTGATATAATGTTGCAAGCTACAACGCACCATTTAATCCTCAGTCGTCTTAACATTCAGACAAGGGTGAAGTCTCTCATACTGACGCTCCGAGATGAAGGTCCGAAGTATTGCCTCAGAGAACGAATCAGAGAGCGTCACCTCTTGAAGACTCCTTACGTTCTTATGTTCTTATGTTCTTATAGACCTGGCGCAGTGTGTTGAAGATATCCCTCTGTGTTAAGTGTGGCCGCGGGTTACATAAGGGTGAGTCTGACCTTTGTTGTCATCTCTACTGCTACTCTATTATGGTAACGAAGCATCATCTATAGCAGGAGTGTAACACGTAAGAGCGTAACTCCTAAATATTAATAATGAGTGCGTGTATATAGCCCTTATTATTAAACCTATCGGCCCCCAGACACACACATTTTGACAAGGCATTCCTAGGAGTCTTGGGCATTTCCACGGATAGTTTTATGACCCTGGTGATAGTTTGACCCTTCTTCTTCTGTACCGTGAACGTGAGGAAACACTCGCTACAATTCAATCGATCTTCTTCGACCTTTGGAAATGGTTGGTGTGAGAGAAAGGAGTCTCAGGATACCGACCCCATAATATCGTGTGCCGTCGTGTATTAGATGATCCACTCTCTGATGTAGGGAAAGTCCATTACTCGCATTTTCGTATTTCTATCATTGTGTTCATTAAGCCATATTCACTACTCTAATTCGTCTTTTTTTATTATTGCGTTAGTGCCTCTTCGGTAACACGTAACCGCTCACTTCCGTGGTGTGAAGAGCGACCCGTGGTGAGCAACGTTACCAGATTATCGTACGCATAACATTGTATTTTCCGATTTCTGGCCCATAAATATTGCAAAAAGAGATTCAATAATTACCGATTTTAACAGTAATTATAAATGCATATCGTTATCTTGTGGGTGCGATAGTTTTGGGTCAGAAATCGGCAGAAACTATACGTTAAGTACGACAATCTGGTAACGTTGGTGGTGAGACAAGGGTAGTGACGCTCGTAAACTATGGCTGATTATGAAGATTATTCGAGGATGAGGTTGTCTGCCGTGTTGCGGGCATACGGCTTAGGTGCTTGACTATTCATAGGAGAAAGCAGGGATTAAGAAAGCTGCGGATTTAACGAGTAGATTGCATCACTGGAGCTAACGGGAGACAAACAACCCCACCAACGATTGTCATTTCGAAGCAGTGTTGGTGTTAACGTATTATGCGCACTCACAACATTAGCTTGCCAACTATCAGCGTAAACACACACACACACACACACACACGTTTTCCTTTTCTAATAGGCCTACTTCCTTTATGTCAAGCTCACTGAGGCGTGCATGCATGGTCGCCGAATCAAATGAAAGTGTAGGTGGAATTTTGACCACCACTCTTAATTTTGCTTATGGTGGTGTAATAAGAGTTGATGATGCAGTATATTAGGTGATGGTGGAAATGAATGGTGTTGGAGGTAGTGAAGGTGTAGAGGGTATTGATGATGGGTGATGGTCATGGCGGTGGTGTGATAAGTGTTGAGGATGGTTGCTGGCGATGGCGGCGGTGCAGAAGGGGCAACGGCCGTGCGGACGCTCACACGGCAGGAAAAGTAGGTCATTCTGACGCTGCCGCGGCAACCAAACACGTCCTCTGCACCGCCGCCGCGCTTGGGGTGAGCAGCGCCGCGACCACTGATCACAGCCGCCTAGTGAAAGAAACTCGTGAGATCGCTTCACTTGTGTCCACAGTAGGCGTTTTGTCTGCTACAATTCCTTGACGAAAAAAGAATGGCTTGATGCATTAAGAGCGCGGAAGTGGCGAACAATGGAACAGTTATTAAACGAAGTTGCCATTGTCATTTTATGTAACCACAGACCACAAATATTTTCCTCTTGGGCTCGCAGGACGAATAACACAGCTCGGACCGTCCCGCGACTACGGTGATCGGTGGAGCTGAGCGTTGTGGTAGCCGTGTGGGTGTAAATCATTGTTATCAGATCACGCGATAGACTCGCGATCGCCAGCCAGTGCCCGCTCAGACTGAGATCGGAGCTTAGCAGAAGTGACGGATCGCCGGGTACGGCTGAAACCTCACACACACACACACACACACACACACACATATACACACATCGCTCCAAAGCATCGCTCCGATAGCTCAGTGGTAAAAGCAGCTCAGCGCTGCCAGGCTTCACGGCCTGGCAGGTGGAGGTTTGAGCCCCGCTCAGGCTGGGATTTTTCCACTGACAAGGAGCGGTTACTGTACCCCCTTGAGCAAAGGGGATGAGGTGTGGTGTGTGATGGTCCTGGCAGTACCCAGAGATCGACTAAACGAACCTTGCTTTAATCAGAGGGTACTTGCTGGCGATGACAAATCCAGCTCGTGTTCAGGTCGTGGTGAATTACACACACACACGCACACACACGCACGAGTAATTTTTTTTTTTCCCATCTCTCCTGATCCATATATTGTTTAAGCTCTCAGTCTTTACAAGCTTGTAAGTTAACAAGATTTTACTTCCACCAGTGACCTTAATGTGACTGTGGCCTTGCTCCTCCCTCTTCATATTTCCACAGCCTGCAAACCTCTTCTATTTCCTCCTCAGTCTTCTCGTTGTCATCAGTCTGCCCTTAATATGTTCTTTACTCTTTCAATCACTCTTCTTGTTATGTAGCCTCTCCACCCCATGGCACACATTTGACAGTGGCACACTACTCTCAGGGATTTTGTTACATTTTTCATGTTAGGGTGTCTAGGCCTTAGACCTAGGGGATTAAGAATGGTTGTATAAATGTGCCCACCCCATATCTTGTCTCCTACCTTACAAGCTACTTTTGTTTTATCTTTTCTACTAACCTTCATATATTTTAGAAAATCATAAGAATCAGTAGAAAACAAAACTTATAAAAAAGTGACCCTATACTATCCAAAACCCTTATGTAAAAGTTAACCAGTATCTTCATTCTTTCATCCCTTTTGCTGGTAAACTCTGGAACAGTCCTTCATCTGTGTTTCCTTCTGCCTATGACTAGAACTCTTTCAAGGCACTTTTTCCAAATGACTCTGGCCTCTGTATATCAGATATTCCTCTGAACACTGCTTGTGGTAGCAATGTCACTGCAGCTTTTTTCTTCTATTTTTTTTTCACCCTCAAGTATTTGTAAAAAAAAAAAAAATTAAGTAAATAAATAAAAGATCACCTGACCACTGCTTCACCTTGCAGATCAAATTGGTGTTGATGCAGCATGCCTTGGAGAAGGCCGGCACTGGCAGGAGGACACATGGGTCATCCACAAGGACTCCAGATCTGTCCAATAGGTTCTTCAGCAGACTCAGCCAAGTGACAACATGCGACTCATCACCAACATCCTTAACCACACCTAGAGCTGCATTGAGTTACCATGTACAGCTCAACTCGGTGCCCAGCCATGTGGGTCGGTGATGGAATGAGGCTGCTGACTGGGTGGCCCCAGTAGCCATGAGGGTGCCCACTGTGACCAGCAACATGCTGCACTGCCAAGTCTGCAGCACAGTAAGGTAATGGCCAGATGTCAACACCTCAGCATGATTACAGGAACAACACACAGATTAATCAAATAAGAGTGCCATTTAATTACAGTAAAATCCCAACTATGCAGCCCACATAACTCATGGCTGGGACAAGTTGAACAATCCTACCAAGTGGCTTAGAATGGAATGGGTAACTGTGTGGGCACTTGCTATGAGGGACTGTTGGAGGTGGAGGAGGTGGGCGAGTGAAGCAACATGCACCCTGGAGCATGCTCCCCGTTGGTTGGTTAATGTGCTACAACTAGATTAAAACATATACGTAGGATCACTTCATTCACAACCACAAAACCAGTTCAAAATTTACTTAAGCTACTTCATGTACAACTTGTTAAAGAAATATTTTAAATATATATATACATTTAGAAGCATTGCTTACTCCTCTAGATATTTTTAACAAATTCAAAGACTGAAGGAACACCTGCTGCTGCTGCTGTCCTCTACAAGGGCCACTTCCACTGTCCCTGTGGTGGCTCCTGCTGGAGGGGCTCCCATGGCTTCCAGTCAAGCATTTTCCGTGCAAGAGATAGTTCATTTTCTGCTTGTTTGATGACCTCTTCCAGCTGGCCTGAATCGATAGCCTTCTCAAGCTTGTTAACATCAGTTTCCTGTTGGTAAAAAATATGAGGCTAAAATGAGGGAAGAAGTATTTTCAGTAAACTCATTTTCCATTGTAAACTAAACATGGCAAGATAATACTTGTGAGACACTTTCTGACGAAGCTCAAGTCGCATCATATTAACTAACTAGCGGGGAACATACACCACCCATACTCCAAGCAGTTCTCCCAAGCAAGCTCACACTGATGCCCTGTACGTCCCAAGTCCTTCCCAAATCGGTTGACTTGCCCCAGCCATGAGTTACGAGGGCACCCCCTTGGTGTCCTCCAATCAAGGTTGTCTCGTACAGAAACAACCCTGTGACCAGGATCGATGTGTGGGAGGCATGCCACGTGCCTGTGCAGCTGGAGTTGGTGTTCAGACTTAAGCTGGTAACAGGCCTTGATACACCTTTATGGAGTAGTCGCTGGTTCGACACTAAGTCATACCAGCGATAGCCCATGATCCTGCAAAGGCACTTGGTACCAAAGACATCAACACACCTCTCCAAGTCACTATTCAGTGGCCATGTCTCACAGCCATACAGTAAGACAGGGAGCACAAGGGACTTACAGATTCAAATCTTTGTCCGCCTGCATAGATATCAACAATGCCATATACACTACATATACTGAGCGAGGCGATAACACCATGGGCCAGGCCAATCCATCGAGTGACGTCTTGCTGAGACCCACCATTGTTATGCACTACACTACCAAGGTATGTGAAGCTTTTGGTGACCTAGACATCATCACCACATGAATGAACAGACTGAACTGTGACCTTCAGTCCCAGGGGCTTCACCTCCTCATGCAGCACTTTGAGAGCCATCACCAGGACCTCCAGCGATTCTGCGAGAAGTACAGCATCAGCAGCAACTTCATTGCACTCAGCTGATCCACTGTTCCATTAGTCAACAACCCACCTGCAGGAGTTGTGTGGCTAACGGATCAACTTTTTTTACATAGGGCTGCCCTGTGTCCATTTGCAACATGTCACACTGGCCACAGTCACTGACTGCAACGTTTCCATTGTTTAAAGTGTCTCCTTGCCAGCGGGGCTTGGTCTTGGTTTGACTGTTTGGCTGGCACTGCCATTCTGGCAACATTTGTTAGCTCCCATGCCATTGATATTGCAAGGGCAGTCCCACGCCTGCTACTGGAGTGCTGGGACTGCCTGCTACTGGACTGCTGGTGGCGTTGCACAACGTTGCCTGGCTAATGGGTCAAACAGCGTCCGGTAATAACATACATACTTGTAGTCAGGTGATGCATTTCTTAGTGTAAAGTACCTATGTAAATTGAAACTTTATATAGAGTGATAATAAAAAAGGAGTCTGTACTGTGTTCTTTTCTTACTTCCCTTTCTCAGAACATGAACTAATATTCAATAAACTACACATGCTAGCATTTTAATTTGATATTTTCCTCAAGCAAGTCCTACACAGGTAACTCGATTTACGCAAGTTTGTTTTACGCGTTTTTTAAATAACGCGGGGTCCAAAATCCAAATAAATGTTTAATTTACACGTTTTTTCCACTTATACGCGATATTTTATGGAGTGGCCACCATATGTCTCACGCCGTGGCCACACAGCTGAGCTCAGTTCTTCCCGTGCGCCACTTAACAACAATACAGTACCCACGCTGCCACGCTACTCAACGATAGGGGAGGGCAGGTAATAGTACCAGTACCGGTACTAACGGTACCAGCTATACTGTATGGTACCGGTACCAATACTAGCCAGGCGCTCATGCTGTCCCTCATTTCTTTCTCAGACGAGTGAGGCTGAGACTGAGTGCCTGATTGGATATCTCGGTGGTATGGATATTCTCTCTCTCTCTCTCTCTCTCTCTCTCTCTCTCTCTCTCTCTCTACTGAATGTATAACGCGCACCTTTTTCACATAAAAAATGCCTGAAAGTTTAGCCCAGCGCGTTATACGGCAAATGTACAAATTTTTAATGATTTTTTTTCTTCTTTGGAGTGTTTTTAAGGGTCTGTGTTTCGTCTTATCCAATAACAACTGCAAACTTACCTATATTATTGTTAATGATCCTTCATACTCCCTAGCTGTCTTATAATATGTTACCATGGAATACAGGGCGATCAAATAACTACTATACAAAAATTAAATTGGTGGAGGATCGCCCATGCCCTGCTGTTATCCCGTTTTCCCGTCGGGCGTCATTTGTATGATCTTGATCTTGATGTCACAGCTGGCTTACGATTGTATGACTAAGGAGCAGTACAAGCTACATAAAAGAATCATATTGGAAAAAAATATCCATGTGTTCATTATTAATTATTAATATTAGTGAGAACATTGGGGTAAATATGATATCAGAAACTGTACATCATGAGTCTTGTACGAGGAGTTATTTCACGCCCGGCCGCCATTTGTATTGTTTACAAACCACACAACCACACCCACACAACAAACAGCTGCATGCCACGTGTCACCAGAATCGCGTGAATTGTGTCTTGCCTAGTTATGTCATAACCTACGAGTGACTGTGAGAATAATATGCTTATTATGATCTCAGAAGCTGTACATAATCAGTATGTACGAGGAGATATTTCTCACAACACCAGCCCGACCACCATTTGCATTGTTTGAAAACCACACAACCACACCCAAACAACAAATAGCTGCATGCCGCGTGTCACCAGAACCGTGTGAATTGTGTCTTGCCTAGTTGTCTGTCATAACCTACGAGCGATGGTGAGAATAATATGCTTATTATGATATCAGAAGCTGTGCATCATCAGTATGTTTACAGGGATGTATTTCTCACAACACCAGCCCGGCCACCATTTTCATTGCTTTACTCAAGGACACTTGTCAATTCAAGCAGTAAAGATTACACCAAAAATATATAAATTTCGGGAAACTGTACATTGTCAATGTTCTTTAACCCGTACATATTTCTGAGCATTTTAAGAACTTTTTTTTTTCAAAATTGTTGTCTTAAAGTTTGGGGTGCGCATTATATACCGCAAAATACGGTATTTATTTTTCGACAGAAACCTACCTCTTGTTTGATTTACATTGTTTTTGATTTACGCGACCTCTTCAAGGACGCAATACTCGCGTAAATCGAGTTACCTGTACTAATCAAAATCCAAAGGTAAAGATAGGTAAAGTTTTGGGCATATGCTAAGCTGTGGATGACCTCAGTGATAATCTCCATCACACTGGCCCTTGAGCCTTTGGTGGATGAGAACCCATTACTCTGGGACACAGGGCAAGTGTGACATCCGGGTTACCACAGTTTCCCTTCCCCAAGCACCCATTTATCAACCAGCCAGAAAGGGAGGATGAACAGCTGGTTGAAGTGTGGGCTGACTGTCCCAGGCCAGGATCAAACCTGGGCCTGCAGAGGCACTCAATCCTATTATCCTAGGTGTATTATGCAACTTCTTTTTTCACATCTTAGTTATTAAACAGCCAGACCTAATGCCTGATAAACAATCTATTCCTAACCAAAATGTTATAAACTGATATTGGTGAATGAGAATGAGAATTTTAGTTGGAAAACTTTTAAACTAGTGACCTGGCTTCCAACACAAGAATTTGCTCTGAGATCGCATGGCATTGGACAAAATAACTATGGAGCAAATTAATTAAGTTGGAGAATTTTTTAAAAATACAGTTGACGCTTGATTTCCCGCATACTGGATTTCCTGGGCAAATAACAGGGGCCAGGAATTGTCAGACACATGCCCGGTCAAGTCTGGGAACCAAAATAGAATCCAGGTAAAAAATCTGGGGTTTGGCAGGTGCTGGACACAAGTCTGCAACACTCATTAGGTGGCTGTGTGTTGTGGTGGTGGCCATTATAATCATATACTATTGCAATAAAACTATACTTTTAAATTATTGAATTTCCTAAAATATCTACCCACCACCAGAGCACAGGAGTGAATACTTACCGTTTTCACATAGTTGTACCGCTCCGTGACAATCTGTTCCGTGTACTTCCGGTAAGCAGCATCTGAGGGCATCTTCTGCAGGCACCTGAGGATCTTGCCATAGAGGACTCCCAGCATGTGGTGGGGGTGCGTTGCCACGGCCAGGCCAGTAAGGCCGGTTGTCTGCAAAGATTACAGTATTATAGTAAGAAGTCTAGTACAAAAAAGGAAAAATAATGGAAAAATGCCCCCAGACTGGCCGACCCCTAAATCTACAACAGCAATAGGAAAGGGCCGGGCGTGTGTGCCTTAATAGATCTCATGTAAAATTCTATTCCGCTTACTATAACAATTTTCCCAGCGCAATAGACTTAGAGATCCTGAAATATGTAAGAAATACGAAGAAATACAGGAAATAGGAAATGGAAAATCCAGAAATAGGAGGGCCGGTCATTTTTAAGCCTCCATACAGCCTATATAATCCTCTATTTCGCCTTCTATATCAGTTTTAATGGTGCAATAGTCTCACAGGTTCTTAAATATGTCACTGGCGGCACGCGGGAGCTTCATAAATCGACACAAACGCGAAAAATGATATAACTTACCAGCTTTTTCGTCGCCATGTTTATCTCGGTGTGGGTCTGGGTCTCGGGCACCGTAATATCGTATCGTGCACCATTAATCAAAATTGTCGTACCTCTGCTTTGGCTATTTTCACGCTTTTTTATCCATGTACTTTTTATTTTCCTTTTTATTCGCTATACTAGAGCACTCGAATTTCTATTCTTGTTCATCCCCTACTGTCCAAATCTCTTATGCAAGAGTTAACCAGCACCTTCATTCTTTCATCCCTTCTACTGGTAAACTCTGGGACAGCCTCCCTTCCCATAACGATTTTGTGGGACCCGTGGGAAATCGGGTGTTTTGGTGGGGGAGCATATTTAAAACTACTCCAACCGAACTTTACATAACCTAACCTCTAACGGGGATGTTGCTCCCCCCCTGGACCCCCCCCCCCCTACACACACACACATGTATGATGCGCCGGAAAGGTTGTTATTTTCGTGGGGGCAATATTGGAGGCGCGTAGTGAGTCTCCATATTTACCATTTTATTGCCCATTAGCTGTCTCCCCTGCTGTAAAAAATAAATAAATACATAAATAAATATATCAGCTGAGTGTGACAATCCGCACGGCTGTCATCCACGTGTGTTTGTTTACATTGGAGGGACAACCACAACAACCTTCAAGACAGCCAAAACACCCTAAAAACCTGTTATATATACTAATTTATCCACTTATTCTTCTATTTATTATTCACTGAGTTTATTTATGAAGTGATGGAGGGAAGGGAAGGTGTTTTAGAGGAGCTGTTCACGGTGAAGGAGGAGGAGGAGCAGAGGACCAAGGCACGGCGCTGCAAGGTGGGTGTGATTCTATAGTTTTTTTTTATCTTATTTATTTATTGCAGTGTACAGGATTTGATTTATCTCGTATTGTTCACTTATCGCCATTATGTATTTTTGTTTACCTTATGCCAATAATGTCATGATGTTTCTGCCTCTCATGGTGGGTGTGATTATATAGTTTTTTTTTTTTTTATATATTTGGTTCATGTTGTGGTGTTAATCTGTCACCATTATGTACTTTTAATTCTCTTCTCTCTCATTTATTTACTTCTTCCTTCTCTCACTCTCCCTTGTTCTTCCCTTTCCCTTCTCACCATTATTTTTTCTCTCCCTTCTCCATTATGTTCTATCTCCCTCTTCTCTCCATATTTTCTTTTATCTTCTCTCTCTCTCTCTCTCTCTCTCTCTCTCTCTCTCTCTCTCTCTCTCTCTCTCTCTCTCTCTCTCCATATTTACTTCTCTATCTCCCTTTTCTCTCCATTACATTCTTCCCTTTCCCTTCTCTCTCCATATTTACCTCTATCTCCATTCTCTCCATATTTTTTCTGTTCCTTTATTCAATTTCTTTCCCCTTGAGCTGCTTCCTTTACTGTAAAAAACTTCATTAATTAACTGTCCCTTTATGTGTCTGTCAGGTGGTGTGTGCGCTGAGAGAACAGGAGAGAGAGGCGTTACTAGCACAAGTCACCACCAGGCTGCATTGTCTATTAAATCAAGACCCCCGCCAGGCCTTGCTAGGTAAAGGGAGTACCATTGTTATGCTGTATATATGTAGAAGAAAGATTACTAGCATCAACTCTATATTTAGGTGGGTTTCATGAGCTAAACTAATCTTTCTGACAAATTTATATATAGGTCTCCCATGCATTAATGTTACCGTACTTATTTAGCCCTGCCCTCTACACCCACAGTTGCCCTTTGCTGTGACGGATGCCCGGCCTTGAAAGGGGTCCTGCTGGGGGAGTCCTGCTGGAGGGAACTGCTGCGGGTCTGCTGTCAACTCTTGGGAACACTGAGGAAGGAGGAGGAGGAAGAGGAAGAGGAGGAGGAGGAGGAGTCTTGGCCACCTTCATCCTTCCTTTTGGCTGTGAGGGTGAGTAATGATGATGATGATAATAATAATAATAATAATAATAATAATAATAATAATAATAATAATAATTATAGCTAAAGTAGAAAGAAAAGGACAAAAATTAAAAAAGGAATTATATACGAAAACATTCTTATTTATTTCTTATTTTTTCCATCTTTCTTTTTCTATGTTAACTTTCACATTTATATTTTTAAGTAACTTGCTATATATTTTTATGTATATTTTTCCATTCTTTTTCCCTCTCTTTCCTTGGCTATTTCAACTTCCACATTCCTTTTTTATGCAACCTTGTGTATTTATTTTTATTTATTTCTATCTCTTACTTCTCTATTTTCACTTCCACATACATTCATTAAGCCACTCACTATACATATTCTCCTTACTTTCCAGGTCCTCTATGCCTTACTAAAAGACCACCACCACTCACCATCACCACCACCACCAGAACAGAACAAGGCACTAATGTCAGCCCATGTGGCCCTCACCAAGGCACTACTAACAGCACAGGCATCAGGGAGTCATGCGCTGGTTACCTCCTCAGTGCTGTGGCTTGTATTGCAGCATCTTGAGCCACAAAGAGCCACAGGGACCTTCCTCAACACTCTCTGGGTTGTGAATTATCTTAGGAGGGAAAGGAGGGGAAAGGTATTGGAAGGAAATGATGAAGAACAGGGAGAAGAATGTATGGAAGGTGATACAAGAAGGAAGAAAGGAAAAGATGAAGAACTGGAGAAAGAAAGAGAATGTATGGAAGGCAATACAAAAAGAAAGGAAGGAAAAGATGATGAAGAACAGGAAGAAGAAGAAGAACATATGGAAGATGATACAAAACTGAGCACTAGAGCAACTACCCACATACATTTAAAGGACACTAAACTTGCTGGGAAAGGAATGAAAGCAAATACACAGGAAGAAAAGATTAAAGAAGAAGGAGAAGAAGAAAGCACTATAGCAAGCCATGAGAAAGAGAGTGTGAAGGGAAAGGCAGAAAAGAAAGGGAAAACAAAAACACTAAAAATAAAAGCAAAAGAACAGGAAGAAGAGAAAGAGGAAGAGGAAGAATTAACCACAATAAAAATTCATAAAGAAGAAGGAGAAACAGTAAAGAAAAACACAGAAAGAATTAAAAGCATTCATCTCAGGGAAGTCAAATCAGCTCTGGAAAAAGCGAGAAAAGGAGACGAGGGAATGAAACTATCGAAGAGGAATTTTGAAGACGAGTTGGAGGAAAGCTGTCACTCCTCCTCCACCCTTCTCCTCCAAGGTATGCTGAATGCTGGAGGAAAGTGGGTGGTGAAGGAGGAAAAAGAAGAGAACGAGGAGGAGGAGAACCAGGAATATGGAGGCAAGGCATTTCTCTTCTCTCTTCATCCACTTCTACTTAAGCTGTGTAGTGGAGAAGCCGCCCAACACACTTATCAAGCCTTCCAAGTAAGTATGATATCGTAATCTTGTGTAACTTATATTTTACTTAGATCAACGTTGTACTGTGGCTGTCTTTTATATCTCAGACTCTCTTCTTCCTAATGATAGACAGAGGTGAAATACATGTAAGAATATAATGCAAGCTCTCATTCAACACCACTTACGTCACTTAATATATGAGTCCAGGAACGCATCCCTATAAATACATAAACCTTGTGTTTGTATATGGTAGTCTTTTTATTCATCTCTTAACCTTACTCTCTGTCTCTCTTAGTTTTCATATCCAGTTCTGCTCATCAAGGGGATTCTGTTTGGGTCTATATCAACTTCTTTTTGTTTTCCTTTAATGCCTTTTCATGGATATCAATAACAGCTAATATATAATGTCCAACTAACCACCTATCCATCCTTAGACTCTACACCTCTGGCTCCGTACTGTAAGAAACCTCGGCGCTCTGGAACGACAAACAAAAACCAGCAGCCATTCAGTGCCAAAGGAAAGTGGGAAAGGGAGCGAGAGAGTGCCACAGGGCCACACGCTTCCCTCAGGGCCACCACATCCGTCACAGGAGCCACTGTTCAGCATGGCCCCAGGATCACCAGGACCCGTGTGTGAACTCATGAATGCATCGTGGGAGAGTCCTGCAAAAGGTGGGTCTTGGGTGAGTAGAGTGACGGAAGGATTGGTTTGCATAAGGTTAAGTATAGATAGATAGACTTGACCTTACTTATTTACTACATCGTGAAACTTAGGGTCATATTCTTAAACATTTGTGTGGCCAAGTACACATATGTGACTAGGCTTTTGTAGGAGTTTGGGGCATTTCCTAGGGTAGTTCTATGACCCTTCTGGTGGTCTGACCCTTCTGTACCATGAGCCTCCCTGTTGATGTGTTATCTCATAGTTAAAGTCTATTCATTTAAGTCCTCTCTCCTTTGTGCCTTTTCCCAGTTAGTCTTTCCTTGCGAAGTGTCTTTCCGTTATAGGAAGCTTATAACTAGGAGGCTTGAGAGCTTCTGAAATTGAATAGGAATAAAATAAAAATCTTTGATGATAGATACAAGTTATCTTATAGTTAGCAATGTTATAACTAGGATGCTTGAGAGAAGTTGAAGATGAACAAATGATTAAATGGAAATGTGTGTTTTTGTCTCGTTAAGAAGTGGAATTTTCTTCTTTTGATAGTGTTTTAAGCTGGATTTATTGTGTGTTTGTGGTCATTAGTATTATTAATCTTATATGTGTTGTAATGCAGCTTTTGTATAGTAATTTGATATCTGATTTTCATGTGTGAGTGATGATAGAGAGAGAGAGAGTAAGAAAATGGGAGAAAGAGAAAACTTTAAAGAAAACGAGAAAGAGAAGGAAATAAACAGAGAGAGAGATAACACACCTTTCCTCCCCACTCAGGTGTTGGAGAGATGGTGGGCAAGTGTATGGAGGAACTTCTCTCCCTCCACGAAGACGGAGAGAAAGGGAAACGAAAGAAGCTGGCCAAGGAAATGCTGGACGCTCTTCTCTCCTCCTCCTCCTCCTCCTCCTCCTCCTCTTTCTCCCCCTCCTTCTCCTCTTCCATATGGAGCAGCAAAAGTTCCTACCCTCCTCTGGCTCTTGCTGTGACCCATCTTGGCTGTGAAGAGGTGGGTTGTGTGTGTGTGTGTGTGTGTGTGTGTGTGTGTGTAAGTGTATGAGTTTACCTAGTTGTGATATACAGGAAGTGAGTATATATACTTGAAGGGTCTCGTCTCCAAATCTTAGTTTATCAAGTTAATTTCAATTTAATTCAACTTGTTTACATCCATCATTTTTCATCCGCCAGTTTTCATCCGTCACATTACATCCATCAGTTTTCATCCATCAATTTTCATCCATCATTTTACATCCATCAGTTTTCATCCATCAATTTTCATCCATCATTTTACATCCATCAGTTTTCATCCGTCAAATTTCATCCATCAAATTTCATCCGTCAGTTTTCATCCATCAATTTTCATCTGCCAATTTCCATCCACCAGTTTACATCCGCCAGTTTACATCCATCAGTTTTCATCTGTCAAATTTCATCCATCAGTTTACATCCATCAAATCAATTCCACTAGTTTATATCCAGTAGTTTGCATCCATTAGCTTATACCCACTCATCCACCCCCAGGCCCTGCAGCATCACCCATCCCTGCCATCTGACCTCACCTACAGTCTGGGGGTGAACCACTTGGCCCCCCCCGGCACTGCTGTCTACAAGGTGTTTCTGGCACAGTTACGGGAGGCATCCTGGAGGACTCACTTTCTGGCACCCATCTGCAAGGCACTGTGCTCCCATGATAGGTCAGTGCCACTCTAGTTACCGTACCTTCTGCCACAACGCATTCCCATAACACTCTCCTGTACTTCAACTCCTCACTCTCTCTCTTCCTCAGACTAACTCAACAGCACATCTTGACTCTCTGGCTGCCCCCAACTTTAAGGCGCTTCCCTGAGGTCCACTGGGCTCTGCTGGCACCCTGCGGCACTGATACCCCCTCCTGGCTGGCCCGCATGGCACTTCTCAGGGTGGCACGCTCTGTAGGGTCACTGCATCTGGAGGGGAAGAAAAGGGACGTCAGTGGCACTAATTGGCATAGTGGGATGTTGAGTGCCAGAGATATGGAGAGAGAGAAGAGTGCCAGTTTGAAGGTAATGGATGAGGGGTTGTTGAGTGCCAGGGATGAAGGTGAGAGTGCCAAGGAAGAGAGGCCAGGGAAGGAGAGGAAAGAAGAAGAGGAAGAAGCAAGAAAGGAAGAGAAAGAAGGAAGAATAGTGGAAGATGAAAGACAAGAAGGGGAGAAAAATAGAAAAAGAAGCCAGGAAATGGAAAATAAAGATGAAAAAGAAGAAAATATAGACAAAAAAGACATAAAAGAGGAGGAAGAAGGAAATATAAACAAGAATGAACCAAAAGAAGATGAGAAAGAAGAGAACAAAGGAAAAGAAAAGGAAGAAGAAGAAGAAAATGAAGAAGAAGAGGAAGACCACAACCCACAAATCCACCACTACATCACAATGGCACTTCGACACAGGGACGAAAACGTGCGGCTCGAGGCCCTTCACCTCCTATGCCAGACCCAGAAGACATCCCAGCCAGTTACGCCCTTCGAAGCACAGTGCCTCAAGACCTTCCTCACCCATAACCTGAACATCGACTCGGCACCATTCCGTCAAGGCCTCCTAAAATGCGTTGCGGCACTCATGGTTAGGCTGAGGGGTGCCACTGCCTCTGTGTGTAAATCTGGGGGTGCCAATGTTACTAAGAGGTCAAGGGGTGCCTCTAAGTCTAAGGGTCAGGTTGGCAAAGGGACTAAGGGTATGGGGAAAGGATATTTGGGGTCAGTTGGCACTCTCGGATCAGGTGCAGTGCCAAGGGAAGAGAAGAAAGGGATTAATTGTGATGAAAGTTCTCGAAAAAAGGAAGTAGAAGGGAAGAAAATGGAAGTAGAAGAGGAGGAGAAGGGGAAGATAGAGGAAAAGGAAGAAGAGGAGGAGGAGGAGGAAGAGGGCGTGCTATCAACCAGCGCCAACATCATCCTGGGGCTTGCAAGGGAGGTACACCGCGGAATGGCGCCAGACTCTAACTACCAACGCCGCATCCTTGCCTTACAGCTCTATAAGGAGATATTAGTGGCTCTCTTACCCTTAGTGGCTCACCCTAGTCTTGGGAAGAGGAGCAACACGAGCCCTGAGCCACTCGTAACATACCTAAACACTCTCACTGAGAAGAAGAAAGGCGTTTGGAGGAATAGCACTTGTCAGTCGTGTGGTGAATCAGCTCTGGAGGACGAGGGTGTAAGGTGTGAGAAGGATGTGTTTGGTCAGTTGCATGTCACATCACCTCAGGAAAAGGATGTGGCTTGTCAGTTGCATGTCACACTATCTCATAAGGACAAGAGTTTTGGGGTTGATAAGAATATGTCTGGTCAATCGCATGTCACACCATCTTGTAATGCATATAAAGGCCTTGAAAACAGCATTGAAACCCCGTTAGATTGCAATGAAGACTGTGAGAAAGGAGAAACAGCATCACAACCCCTTATGAAGAGTGTTGTCAGTACCCAAGGAGACAGAGAGCCATCAAACCAATCTGCTATGGGGGCATTGAACCAGGCTTTTGTTGACACCCATGAGGAGAAAGACCCATCAAACCAGCTTCTTCTGCACACATATGGGAACAAAGGGCCACAAATCCAGCCTTCCCAGCCCTTTCTAGATACCCATGTAAACAAAGAGTCATTTAACCAGCCTTCTACAGACACCCATGGAAATAAAGGGTCACAAAATCAGCCTTTTCTGGACACCCATCGAAATAAAGGGCCTCAAAATAAGCCTTTCCAGACTTTTCTAAATATCCATGGAAGCAAAGGGTCTCAAATCCACCCTTCCCAGCCCTTTCTAGATACCCATGGAGACAAAGGGCCATTAAACCAGCCTTTCCTGGACCTCAAATACCCTTGGACACTCACGACCCTTCTCCAGTTAGCCCAAGATGAGATGAGCGACATTCGAACAGAAGCGTGTGAGATCATCTGCCTGTTTGCCTCTCAGGGGATGCATTTGAGTGCCTCTGAGGGGAAGGAGTGGATGAGATGTGCGCTGAGGCTTTGCGACTCCCCCAAGGCCAGCGATGCGGAGAGTGGTGGTACCCTGGCCCTCACGGTGGCACTCCTCCTGCCGAGAGAGTGCCAAGGGGATGTGCTGGAGGCTGTGTTTGGGGTGGAAATGAAGGTAAGAGCTGTATGGTGTTATGTAATGATAATAATAATAATAATGATAATGATAATAATAATAATAACAACACATTCATATCCCCCACATTATATTATTTTCCCAGGGTAGTGGTGGTGGTTGTGGCACTCATTCACCCTCCCTTGTTGAGTGCCTCCTAGCCAGAGTGGAGCGCCAGTTTGGTGCCGCCCAGAACAACCTTCTCAGTGCCGCCCGACACACACCCATCCATGGCACTCTGCAGGTATAGTGTGACTTTAGGCTAGTAGGGATAAGGTTAAGTTTGGGGCACATGCTGTAGCTGTATGTGGCCTCAGTGCTCAAGTGCTTCATCTGATAATTTGTGTTAACCCTCATTTATTATTTACTGTTATGTACTCAACCATTTCAATACCTAAGAACACCTGTTTGAAGAGGCTTACACACAAGGAATAGGTAGTTTTCAAGGGTGATTTTATGTGTAGTGGTAGAAAGAGAAAATACACAAAACTCTTTCTCGTCTTTTAACACACACCAGGATGAGGAAGAGGAAGTAGAGGAGGAGGAAGAGGAAGTAGAAGAGAAGGAAAAGAATATAGAGGAGGAGAAGGAGGAGGAGGAGGGAGCCTTTTCACCCTCACTGAACATAAAAACACCCCATGAAAGCTTTTAACTAACCTACCATAACAAAAAAACGACACTTTGACACACATCTCCCTCCGTTCTTCCTTCCTCAGGCTCTTGGGCGCTGCATCAGCCAGGCCGAGGAAGGGACAGGGAAGGAGAATGGAAGCGCGTCCACCCATCCCTCTGATCTGCCTTACCGCCTGGCCTCTCTTCTACAGCAGCTGGTGGAGTTTGTTCTGGACACTCTGGCCTCGACGTCACTCCTTGGGGCAGGTATGAAGTATTATGGAATGGGAGAGAGTGATTAGTCAGGGGAAGTGTTCAAGGGTCATATTCTTAAACACGCATATTTGACAGGGCGTTTTGGGCATTTCCTTGGGTAGTTTAGTGACCCTGATTAGTAAATAGAATAGTCTGCTAAGGGAAGTGTTTTAAAGGTCATATTCTTGTACATTTCAGTGCCCAAACACACATATTTAACAGGGTTTTCCTAGGAGTTTTGGGCATTTCCTGGGGTAGCTTAATGGCCCTGGTGGTGGTCTGACACTTCTTCTGTACCATGAACCAAACAACTTAATAGGATAGAGTTACATATTATCCTGATATAAGTTTACATATGATGTCTTCTTACCGTCATATCGCTCTGTTTGTCTCACAGCTGTGCCTCCATCCTTTGCCGAGATGGGAGAGGCTGTCGGAAGAGTGGTGGAGAAGGGGAAGGAAGAGGAGGAAGAGGTGGAGAAAGATCCCTCGCTTTCATCTGTTTCATCTTTACTGGAGGAGGAAGAGGAAGAGGAGGAGGAGGAGGAGAAGGAGGGGGGATTGCTGTCCAGTGATCATGTTCTTGTTCTCTCCTGCTGCTGGCAAATACTGAAGGTTAGTGAGAGGGAGAGAGAAATAATTTATAGAAAGGAAATAAGGAAGAAAGGAAGACAGAGTGAATGAAGGAAACAGGAAAGGAAAAAAGAGTAAACGAAGGTAAAAGGAGAAAATAGGAAGATAGAAAGGAGAGAGAAAAATATACACACTCGAATGAGAGAGAGAGAGAGAGAGATACACACACACAAAAAAAAGGAGAGAAAAATGAAGAAAAAACAGACAAACAAGATAGCAAGATAGAAAACACAGATAAACAAAGATAGAAAGATAGACAAACAGATAAACAAAATAAAAAACAAGAGAATAACACCCACTTTCTTCCCCCCCCTACCCTAGAGTTGCTGTGAGGTCACTTGCCAAGCCGTCCACCTCTTCAGCCACGACCCCAAGGCTATCGACGACCTCATTCGGGCTGTGGTGGTCAGGGTCCTGCTCGGTACTCGGCACAAGGGGGCCATGGAGGCAGCGAGGGCCACCTATGCCTCCCTGTGGGCCAAGCTGCTGCTAAAGAGTGCCGCATGGAGAGGGTCATGTGGCACTGTTGACCCTCGCTTGGTGAATATTTTGCATAGACAGGTAAGTTGTTGTTGTTGTTGTTGTTGTTTTAGGGGGGAAATGATCTGTTTATTATGGATGACAGTATTCTCTCTCTATAACTCTTTCTCGGCAGGTTGGTGAGGTTGTGTCATCGCTGGGATCACCAAGCCACACCTCCGTGACCCGACGTGCGGCAGGCGTGGCCATGATGGTGCAGGCTGCGTGTGGGGCCGCACCACGCACCACCACCTCCCTGCTCACCACCACGCTGGCCACACTCATCACCATCGCTTCCACAGAGGTGCGACTTACTGGGGAAGAGTTGAAGTGGAGTTGAGTTTTAACTGATTATTATTTCTATTGTCTTAGTTGGTTATGATTATGTATTTATTTTCATTTTGTTTATCTATTTCTTTCTTTCTTTATTTCTTTTTTTGGTGTGTCTGGATCTGGATCTGGATCAATGATGCACAGGGCACATGTATAGGTGCATAACATGCATATTTGTTGGCTGTTGGGGGGACGGGGGAGCAGAGTGTGCAGGGGAGGTGTGTGTGTGTGTGTGTGTGTGTTATCTTTGCAGACTCAGTGTTGTTAGGTAGGTAAGTTAGGGGTATACGCTATAGCTACCCATTGCCTTAGTGCTCATCTCTGTCACAATAGCCCTTGAGCAGGTTAGGTTAGGTTGGCATGAATACTAGAAAAAGAGAGAAGAGGAGAGAGAGAGAGAGAGAAAAAGAATTGAGAAAAGAAGTAGAATAAATAGGCAGCAAGCAAAGAAGACTGAATACTAAAGAGAGAAAGTAAGAGAAAAATAGAATAAAGAACTACAAATAAATAAAAAAAATTACAAGCACAGAAGCAAAGAATAGTTGAATGACCACTTCACTCGCTCCTCTCTCCACTCCACCCCCTTCCACTCTCCACAGGTTGCCCTGGACGAGGCTGGCACTACTGACGCTCCACCGGCTCTGGCACTCCACATTCTTCAGTCATTGGCACTCCACTCCCCTCTCGGCCCATTCCTTCGGCCTCACCTCACTCCACTTACCAACTGCTGCCTTCACGCCTTCTCCAGTCCGTCTTGGGCCATTCGGTAAGTGGTGATGGCAGCGGTAGTAGTAGTAGTAATAGTGGTAGTACACACCTCACTTTTGTGCACTAAAGCCCATATTCTCAGAGGCTTTTGGTACTCACAACTATTTCCAAAGGCCACAAAGGAAGTTCTCAAGAGTGTTCAAATTCATGGTATGGCATAAACCTTGTCAAACCATCACTAGGCTCATAAAACTACCCATGGAAACACTAGCTAACACCCGCAACCTCTATCAGAGCCTTACAGAATGTGTGTATGTGTGTGTATGCCCTGAAATGTATAAGAATAGAGGCTTAAGACATCTCAATAATCCGCATCTCTCTGCCCCCCAGGAACGCAGCGCTACAGCTCTTTGGGTCATTAGTGTCGTGCCTGGTGGGGCAGAAGAAGGTGAGGGACGATGCCTCCACTCTCAACAGCCTCACTGCCCCGGAATTCCTCTCGCGGCACCCTTCCCTGGCACTCTACTTCCTTGAGGCGCTGGAGGGTGACTCTGGGTGCCGCGAGGATGAGGATGATGATTCATTGACACGAGAGAATAAAACGCACACATCACAACATACACACACAAAAACGCACACACATATACACTCTGAATTGCAAGGAAAACGCACACACAAACAGGCAGATACGCATACATGCACACACTCTGAAACACACATACACACACAGGCAGCAGTTTCACACATCACAAGGGCCTCCATTCTAGTGCCAGTTCTGAGCCTTGTTGCCAGACTATCACCCGGCACTGGGCTACAACAGAATCCACAGCTTGCCAAGACGCTCCACAGACTCTGGTGCGCCACAGCCTGCTTCCTCGCCTCCCCCGTCCATGGCGTACGCAGACTAGCGGCCTCGGCACTGGTCTCCCTCACCCCTAGCGACATGGCACTCGACCAATCCCTCGGCATTCTCCTTAAAGTGTCTGATCATCACACACCAACGAACCTACTAAATGGGCTTCTCATGTTACTCTTTAGCTTCCTTCAGACATACCCCAAGCTTGCCACAGATGCCAGGCTTAGAGACCATGGCACTGAGGCCCTCTCTTGGCTCCTGGGTCCAAAAAATAAGTGCCATGTCAACACAGCTCTGGCACTGAAGATTATGATGGCACTGGGGATTAAAGAAGTGGATACCCTGCATATGGAAGCTCCAATGCCATCCCTCCCTGGTGCTGCAGAGTGCCACCTCACACACACACTCCTACAGCTGGCACTAAGGCCCGAATGCACCATTGAGAATATCTTTTTGGCAAACCCTCCAGCTGATAGTGACATTCTGGATGGGTGTTCGAGTGCCATTCTAGCCAAGATCAAGGAGTGCCAGTGCTCCGTGAGGTTGTTGAAGTATGAGTCGCTCCTCTGGTGCCGGCTTGAGGATTACACACTGTCTCCTAAGGCTGTGGCGGCACTACTGAGCCTCCTGAGTGCCGTGATGGAGAGAGAGGAAAGTACCAGTCTGAGTCTACCCAATCATAGGCTGAGACTGGTTCTGGCATGCATGGAGGGCAAGCAAGGGAGCCGAGCCTCATGTGCGGCACTGGTCCTCACAGCACACTTGCTGAGGAAGCCACACGTCACACATGGCACTCTCAAGGCATTCACAGCAGCCATCACACGGCACTCACAACCCACAACCTCAGAGGACCACAGACTGGCAGCATCAGTGGCACTCAGCATTGCCATAAACCCACTTCTATGCCAGTGCCAGTGTGTTGATCTGGCACTCAAGGAACAGCTGATCATGGCTACTGTGGCTCTCCTTCAGGATGAGGACTCTGGCATCAGGGACTCTGCAGCTGATATTGTGGTGGCACTACTAAAACCCTCACATAGTCCGTCGAAAGTGCCACATGAGCTTCAGCCTTCACCATCACACCCTAACCTAGCCTTGTACGAGCTCCTTCAATGGCTGGCTGAAGAGTGTATATCAGCCGAGGATTGGGGTCTTCTTAGGATCCTCTGGTATCTAGGTTCTGGCCAGAGTATGTTAGCTTCCTCCTGTACAGCTGTCTCTCTCACAGGTAATAATACAAGGCTCTTCCAGTCCCACTCGGCTAACTTGTATCACGAACCTAAGCAGCTGAGTGTGATGGTGGGTGAGGCAGTGATGGTAGCCGTGCGTAGGGTGACTGTACGACACAAAGAGTGTTACCATCTACACAACACCACAGAAAAGAAAGAGGCAGATGAGGTTTTGCTGGCCAAACAATGCAAAGAATGTAATCATCTACATAAGACCTCAGAAAGTGAACGGGTGGGTGAGTCTTTGTTGGCAGGTGTTCATGGGCTGACTGGGCAATGCAGAGAGTATGACCATCCACCCAAGACCACAGAAAATGAAGGGAGAGGTGAACTGAAACATATTCTGGATGGTAGTAAAAAAATACCCCAAAATCTGAACCACTGCACATTACACAAAAAGAACGGAGAGGAAAACGTTACGACACTCCGAGAAAATTATACGCAAAAACAAACCACAAGGAACTGTACCCAAATGAAGATCCCAGACTGGCTCGAGGAGGAAAGATTAAAGTTAAACATCCGTGGGGAGACGCTACACACACTAACCTCCGAACATAGTCTCTGGCACAACAGACTACTGGCAACAGAGGCCGGGGTGTACGTGGTGGCCTGTAGGGTGTTCGAGTACCTCTGTGGTGTATTTGGTGTGTCTTCCAAGCTGGCGTATCCCTTGGCATGGGGTGAGAAGGGCTACAGTGTGGTGAATGGAGCGAGATGAAATTCCGAGTGAGCCCATGAATGAGGTTAGTTGGGTTCTCATTGTATTTATGAATGAACGTGTGTTGTATGAATCTGATTTTTTAATACAATAACTTATAATATATACCTGATCATGTACAATAAGATACCCATATTTTTAGAGGAGACAGACTGAATTTATATATTTATGAATGTATATATATTGAATGAAAATTTATTATACTACTTTATTATAGATCTGATTTCCCAAGGAGAGTTCTATACTAATACTAATAATAATAATAGCAATAATGACAACCCACATCACTTAACGACTAAGAGAAGACATATCATCAGAAGGTATTAATTACGAAACAACTCAAATATACCAAACGTTTATTACAGTTTAACTCATATAAAAAGAATATCAATGGTAGTGTGCTGTGGGGGCTGAAAGGGAGGGAGAGGGAAAAAGTGGGGGGGTAACCCTGACTTGGGGGGGGTGAGGTTCCACTGTGACCTGCCTGAAAAAGAGGTTTGAGGTCATGGCTTCATTTGACCTGACCCCATGCCAAGGTGACCCCGCCCATCCCCCTTCCTCCCCTCCAGTCCCCAGGAAACAAGTACACATGAATGATTCTTTGCCGCACACACACACATACACACAAGTACACATATACATCACATACATACATAATTACATTTACTCTTATTATTTTATTTACTTTTTTATTAATATTCTCCTTGCTGCCTTTTATTCATTATTTATAAGTTTAGATATGTAAGTGATTTCCACATTTTATGCCTTGTTGAAAAAGGAAATATGCTCAAAAATGGATATCTAACAGCAATTATTATTAGCACAACCATTTTTTGAAGTTTGCAGTGATTGGAATCCTCTCACACACACACACACACACACACACACACACACACACACACACACTGGAAGGCAAAATTTGGAGGAAGGAGCAGATGTTTATACCACAATTAACATCGAATAGAAAAAATATTACAAAAAATTCACTCTTCTCGGCATCACCAGCTGTTTTCACTCGCATCTAGTCTCATCATTATTGACTCACTTCCTCTATTATTTACTTTTTCTCTGTTTTTACGAATATCACTTTACTTCCTCTCACGGCACCACATCTCTCTCTCTCCCCCCCTATTTTTTTTACTTTTAGAACCAAGAATTTGAGTTGAATTAATGTTTTTATGAATGTGTATCTAGGAATATGATTTTTTTACACATTATTTTCTTTTAATAGATATATCTGATTTGCCATGAAGAGAAGAAATTTATACTGGAAAAATATAGATATATCAAAATAATCATAATAATAATAATAATAATAATGATAACTCCAAGGTATAGGAGGAGGGAATGGTGCAGGTGAAAGAGAGACTGAGGGAGAAGGAGCGAGCAACCCTGTATTACTTAAACAACGGACAACACTTTAGACCTCATTAAGAGTCTGGTCAGGGGAGGTAGAGGGGGGCAGTAAGTAGGTGTTGAGGAACTCCTCCACAGAGTCGGTGTTCCACTTGTCGATGGCGAGCGTCTCCATCACGTCGCCATCCTCGTCCATCAGTTTAATGACGGGATCGGCGCCACGCACGTACCTTGGGGAGGGAAGGGGAAGAAGTTATCGTCGGTATTTACTACTAAAGAAACTATTACATTTATCAGTGCTACTAGGGGTCAGATTTAGCTCACAGACTAATGTATACTTGTGCTCTTCTTTCCTGTGAATATAAGTTTCTGTATTAGGTTACTTATGTATGTACTTATAAGTGTTACTAAGTGGTCAGTTTCAGCTAATAATAATAATAATAATAATAATAATAATAATAATAATAATAATAATAATAATAATAATAATAATAATAATATGCTTACTTGATGGTAAGATTGGGGAAAGCCGCAGGTCGGTCACTCTTCACGAATGCTACGGAAGAAGAAGAAATTAGTATATGAACGAACAAATACAAGAAATACCAGATCCCCTTCCCTTAACTTCCCATACACACACACACACGACTGACTCCACACTTACGTACCCTGAACCTGCGGAAAGGCCCCCAGTCGTCACCCACACACCTCCAGCTGGGCACGAGGGTACTTGCTGGGCACTGCATTGACGTCATCTACGTTGCAACATTGCCGACAGTTTGGCCTGGGCAGAATGAAGGAAAGGAGATGTGTGATAACAGTACTTTGGGGTTTTGTTAGATTAGGTTAGGTTTAGGGTATCTTCAAACACATGATAGCCAGCACCTTATGGTATAAATCAACAAAGAATGACCTCACTTTGTTGTATAGAAAGTCTCATTAGTAAGGAAGCATATATGAATTTTCTGAGTCAAGACCTATAGTAACTGGGGTTTTGATGGGTTAGGTTAAATTAAGTTTAGGGTATCTTCAAACACATGATAGCCAGAAGCTTATGGTATAAATCAACAAAGAATGACCTCACTTTATTGTATAGAAAGTCTCATTAGTAAGAAAGCATATATGAATCTTCTACCTACCTGCGCTGAACATGCATTTACTACGACATTATCCCCATACTTACTCCAGGACCTCCAAGTTGAACTCCTTGAGGGTGTCACAGGAGGAGCACAGCAGGTTGGCACGGTTCAGCCCCAGAGCCAGGCACTCCCCGGCACTCAGGTCCGGGGTGACAGCCTCCACTAGGGACACCTGTTGGGGAGGATTTAGTGAGGGTAAGAGGGAGAAGGTGGCACCCTTCCCTTTCATATCCAAATCCTTTCCTTTCTTTTTTTCCTTTCTTTTATGTCCCTTCCCTTTCCTTTCCTAATGTCCCTTTCCTTTCCTTCCCTACCCAATCCTCTCCTTCCCTTCCCTTTCCTTTCCTTCCTTTAGTCCCTTCCCTTTCCTTCCTTCCTTCCCTTTCCTTCCTTTCTTCCCTTCCCTTGCATACCCAATCCTTTCCATCCCTATGTCCCTTCCCTTTCCTTCCCTACCCAATCCTATCCTTCCTTTTGTTCCATCCCTTCCCTATCCTTTCCTTCCCTATCCAATCCTCTCCTTCCTTTTGTTCCTTCCCTTTCCTTTCCTTTCCATCATTAAATTGAGCTGAAAAAGAAGACGACGAAGAAAGGGAAGAGGATAAGGAGGAAGAGGAGGAGAAGGCAATAAGAATAGAAGAAGAAAAGGGAGAGGAGGAGGAGGAGCAGAAGAAAGAAGAGGAAGATGAGCTGGAAACAAAACGAAGAGAACGAAGTACATGAAAAGGAGGAGGAGGAGACAATAAGAAAAGAAAGAAGAGGAGGAGGGGCAGAAGAAGAGGACGAAGAAGAGGAGGAGGAGGAGGAGGAGGGGCAGAAGAAGAGGACGCAGAAGAGGAGGAGGAGGAAGACCCACCCACTCCAGTAACAACATGACACGTATGGCTCCACAAAACACACATATATTACAGCCTTACGCCCATAATTTAGCCTCACTGACCTCATTAACCATTGCCCTGTGATACTAATGACCCCAAGAGGACTATGTGGTGTTAATGGAGGGCTTAATTTACTCACAATGGTCCCTAATATGAAGAGCACCATGCCGCCGGGGTCCCCCATGCTGGCGGCTGTCTGTCACTGAATGAAAGGTTGCCAGATACTCCTAATACTGATACTACTACTACTACTACTACTACTACTACTACTACTACTACTACTACTACTACTACTATTACTACTACTACTACTACTACTACTACTACTCCTATACTACTACTACTACTACTACTACTATATTACTACTACGACTATCCAAAATTTATTTATATACAGCTAGTTTTCTTGCTCGATCTGATATATGAAACGCTTGATTCTCTTTCCTTTCTTTTCTCTTCCCTTCTTCCCCTTCTCTTCCTTTCTCTTCCCTTCCCTTCTCGACCTTCCCTTTCTCTTCCCTTCTCATTTCCCTTTCCCTTCTTTTTTCTTATCTCCTCCTGTATCAGTTTTCTCCCACATAGAAGAAAAATAAGAAAAGGAGAGGAGGAGGAGGAAGAAAAGAAAGAAGAGGAATTTAATTGAAAGCGAAAAATTAAATTAAAGATGGAGGAGGAGGAGGAAGAGGAAGGAAAGGAATAATATTCACTTTCTATCCTCTTTAGAGCGCATCAGAATGTTCTTATGTACAGTTCTTATAATTATTAACTGCTTACAAGAACAAATAACACACAAACGCACGCACACACGCACTGATTACGTCATAGTGCTGGCCTCTGAGCTGTTGTCATGGCAACGAACGGCAGCCATCATGGATTTGGAAGTAAACAAAGGTGTTGATTGGCTGAGAAGGCAAGGGGGCGTGCCCAGGAGGTTGAAGTGGGCGTGGCTTTGAGGTGCGTGGGAGAGGCGGGCGGGGCTTATAGCTGTGCATGAGGTAAGGGTGGGCGGGGCTTAGGAGTGCATGAGGGGTTTTATTTATTTATTTATTTATTTTTATGTGTGTGTGTGTGTGTGTGGCCGCTTTCAATCAATCAATCTCTCTCTCTCTCTCTCTCTCTCTCTCTCTCTCTCTCTATCTATCTATCTATCTATCTGTCTGTGTTTCTAGCTGTCTGTCTGTCTGTTTCTGCCTGTCTGTTTATATCTCTGTAAATAATGCTGATAATTGCTGGTGACCCCTTCGAGTTTATTTTTTATTCTTATTCTTATTCTTATTATTTCTTATTTTTTATTCTTATTTCTATTCGTTTCTCGAGGTAAATATTCTTAGGCTCGTAGACGCCATGGCTCCCGCGAGTTTCCTGGAAAAGCTCAGAAATATTACTGATTCTGCGGCGGACGTCGACTCTCTTCTTCAGGATGTTGCAAAAGGTGAGGTTTGAAGGTTGCTGGAATGCATATATGACAACAGAAGAGCTTTTGGTTAAGTAGGAAACGAAATATCGACGTGTTAATGTTACCTTGCTTTACCGCGAATGGCTGTTTCTCTAAGATTTTGAGGTCACGAGAGACTAATGTAAGCTAGAGAGACGAGTTTAATGTGTGTTTAATGTGTATTCCATTCCCTTGCCTTTCCTTCCCTCTCATATCTTATCCTTTTCTTTCTTTTATCCCTTTCCTTCCCTTGTTCTCCTATGTGTTGAAGTGTCAGTCTGTGTATGTCTGAAATTAAATTAAATGAAATGTATTACTCCATGAGACTTGCTTCTGTGTCTTTGTCTCTTTCTCTGTCTGTCTCTCCTACATGTCCTTACCTTTCCTTCGCTCCACTTCCCTTTCATATCCTATCCTTTCCTCCCTTCCCTTCCCTTGCCTTCTAATTCCTTTCTCATTTCTCCGACCCATTCTTACCTTCCCTTCCTTTCGTCTCTTCCATTCCCTTCCCTTTCCATCCCTCTCATATCTTATCCTTTCCTTCCTTTTATCCCTTTCCTTCCCCAGTTCTCCTAAGTATCTAAGTGTCTGTCTCTTTAATAATAATAATAATAAAATAATAATAATAATTAACCCCCAGGAGTATGTGCCAGGGAGGTGACACTTCAGGAGGTGGTGGAGGGCCTTGGTCCGAGCCTGACCCACCAGAAGTCATGGGAGCGAGAGGTGGGGACGCGCTTCCTGGCCCGCCTACTAGATAAGCTCCCACCCACCTACCTCAATCCTGCCGAGGCCTCCTTCATGGCGGCGTTCCTCGTCAACCGGCTACAAGACCATCATGCTGTCCTGCCTGCCGTGTTCCTCTGCTCTTTGGCTCTGGTGGGTATGATGGTTAGGTTAGCCTGATGGTAAGATTTCAGTACACCCAACTACCAGTGACAGTAACCAACGGCACAGCAAGAGCCTTATCACTATATATCATGAAAAAATTAACTAACCTATCCTGACCTGTGCCCTGCTTCATAGTAAAATTTCAGAAGTACACTCAACCACCACTGACTAGAACCAATGTTGCAGCAAGAGCCATATTAATATATCTCATAAAAAAAAACTATTCTAAGCTAATCTGACCTCTGCCCCACTACCAAAACATGATAAACGTAGATAAATCACTCAATATTTCAATCCAGGCCATATTTTAAGCAATTTTAAGTACTGCAATAGTATGTTGTATGTTCTCAAAGTACTTCATATAGCACAGAGGTATCCTTCACTGTGAGGTGGGTGTACTTTTGGAATAACACCTGGTTGCTTTGGTTGATTAGGTTAATCTGGTTTATTTGGGTTAGATTAAAAGCCAGATAGAATAGAAGTTTAACCTCTTCAAAATAAAACACACTGGCTGAAATGACCATATGACGTATATCGCGTCCTTCGGATATATATCGAGAGAGAAATGATGATATACTGACTGCGCCATCGATGGACTGGCTGAAATGACCATGACGGGCGTATCACTGGCGTCACTCGGATATGCTAGAGAGACGAAATGATATGCTGACTATGCGGGGGTTAAAAGACACTTGAGATAATATATTTGAAGATCTGTTCCCCTTGAATCAGAAAATAGAGGTTGAAGATACTCTCTCCCTCTCTTTCCTAAGGTGAAGCAGAAGAACCTGGGGGATGCTGAGGTGCAGAGCATATTGGAGGGCATCTTCGGGGAGGCGCAAGTACAGTCCCATGTCACAAAGGACCGCCAGACTGTTTTCTTGCTCCTGAAGTACTGCCTCGCTAACAGACTGACCGGTAAGTGTTTTTTTTATACAGAGGAAGCAGCTCAAGGGCAAAAAGAATGAATAGGAATGAAAATAGATAATATAATAAATGAATGGATTGAAGAGAGGAAACTATAAAGCCTTCTGGTGTGTGGTATTCATTATTACTGCTATTTTCATTTTTGTTATTATTATGGCAGCTTCTTCCTTTGTTTCTTTCATATGGAGCAAGCAAAATGTTGTGGCCTTTTCTTGTTATGCCCTTAGCCAGTCTTATGTAATAAACAAGATAATAATAGATAAGAAGATGAGTAGATGTAATAGACGTAAATGTAATAAAAGTTGATATATTAAGTAGTTAAGTAGATATAAAATCTAGCACCTTTTCCCAATTGCACCAACAGCACTCAAGGAGATGGGGTTACCACTGCTATCGGGCTTGATAGGAGCCATTGACGGGGAGAGGGACCCACGTAACCTGCTGTTGGTGTTCTCGTTGGTGGCAGAGGTAGTGCACAGCGGCCTTGCTCTCCAGCCCTTTGTCGAAGAGTTGTTTGAGGTGGTTGCAGCTTACTTCCCGATAGACTTTGTTCCGGTGAGTTAGTTTATTTCTTTTTGACGGTAAATTAGATGGATTGGAATATGCTAGAGTAGGGGAGTAGGGTAAGAGAGTCAAAGGCTGTTCATCTTAATTTCTCTTGTTCCAGTGTCATACAGACTTACCACAGACATAAATTAGTAGAACTTACCTCCTGAGTAAAGTCACAGAACATTCATCTTACCAATTTTTTCCTGTTCCAACATCATACAAATCTATCAGAAACATAAATTAGTAGGAAGTATAGACAATTTGTGTGTGATGCTAGGGAATTTAGGCACGTTGAGTTGTAGCTAAACTGTATATTCTCTGGCATTACATAGTGGAGTCAAAAGACATTCACATTATCAACTTTTCCCATCCTAGTATCATTCAAGGTTACCATAAACAAATTTGTACAACTTTCCCCCAATTTCAGCCTCGTAACGATCCCTATGGCATCCAGGCTGAGGACTTGGTGTTGGGGCTGCGTGCAGTGCTGGCTTCCACACCTGCCTTTGCCCCTTTCTTCCTCCCCCTCTTGATGGAGAAAGTGGACTCTAGCCTCACCTCTGCCAAGCTCGATTCACTTCATACCCTGGTGAGTGAGTGTGTGGGTGTGTATGTTTTAGTCAACTGCAGGAATAACGTCACTTCCAACATCCTCTAACTCTCCTTGCCTGGTGTTAGTGTACTTGCCCTCAACAATCCTTAAGGTCTCACTCTGATAGTTTTCTCCTCCATATGTTATCTTTTATATGAATTACTGAAGTCCACTTCCTTCTCCTCCAGCAAATGCTCTAATGCCATCTATTCACCTGGTACTCTGTTTGCTTCGACCTCAAAAATACCCAGTTTTTCTCACTCTGGTACTTTTCTCCTCCATCTGTTACCAGTTATATGACCTACCCAAGTCCACTTCCTGACCCTCCCTGACCTGTATCATTTCTCAGGTGGCCTGCTGTGATGTGTACAAAGCTGAGGACCTCCAGCCCCATGCCAGCCTTCTGTGGGTCAGTCTGCGTCGTGAGGTGATGGAGGGGTCTGATAGGACTGTCGAGGAAGCAGCCCTCTCGGCCCTCACTGCTGTTGTGCGAGTCCTTGAGGTGGGACTGACGACCTCTGCCTCTCATGCTGCTGTTGCATCTATCGTGCAGTCGGCTTTAGCAGGTATAAGGTCTTGTTCTACGAGATTCAGAATACATACATTTTCCACTCAGGTGACTTGCAGAGTTTGTGTTCTATGTAAGTTTGGGAAGGTGAAGCAAAGGTAATATGAGAGTTTACTATGCTTAGACAACACTATATATCACAGGGTTCTACAAGCAATATATTAGTAGCAAGAAATATATTGATACTGGAGTTTGTGTTCCATGACAGAGTTTGGAAAGTTATCCCCCTCTACCTCCCTCCTCCACCCTCCAGCCCTTACTGCCCCTCCAATATGTCTGCTAATAAACACCCGGACCCTTGTAACTGATGGTGCTTCTTCTTTTTCCGTTCCCTAGAGTGTGGCAGCCACCTGGAGGCACCGGAGCAGCGTCTCATGTGGCCGAGCGTCCGACTCTTAATGGCCCTGGTGTTGGCTGCCCCGGGGCCTGCCACTACTATCCTCGGCAAAGTAAGTGTGTGTGTGTGTATCTTTTTTATTGCAAGGAAAGCAGCTCAAGGGTAAAAAATGAAAGTAGGAACAAAAAGGCCCACTAGATGCTGCTCTAACAATAGAAAATGGAAGGCCAAAGGAGAGGTTAATTTCAGGTGGAGAGGTGTCTAGATACTCTCCTCTTGAATAAGTTTAAGTCGTAGGGGGGAGGAATTACAGTGGCGGGGGTAAGTTTCCTATAATCACTTACATACAAATTCCTTACCTACTCTTACTGATGCAAACGTTCTCTCACTTCTCATTTTGCTTGGGTCCTTATCTTATTCTTCTCCATTCTTTACATGTTCTAAACTTTACAATTCAAGCTAAAGGAAGTCATTATTATCCTTATTATCATTATTAAATCAACCCTTCCTCAGGTGGTGCCTCAGCTGGTCAGGCAGAGCGTGAAGCAGGATGGCAGCAACTCTCCACTCGCCCTCCAGAACACGATATCCGCCTTAGCCATGATACTTGAAGCAGCTGCCAAACATTCCCATCTGGTGCAGGGTGAGGATGATGTTTAGCTATAGGTTATATTTACTTACATTTTTCTGATCTATTTTGTTTATATTTTATTTGAGAAGTGATGGAAGGAGGGTATGAAGGACTCTTGGACCATAGTAGTTCTTATTTCAGCTTCCCAGAAAAGTTTTATTACCCCAATAGCTTAGTTAGTAGTCAATGATTGTACAACTTTACAGAAAGGTCTTCATATATTATGTTTTTTCAAATACTATAGTTTTTTTAGGAGCCTAAGATTTTTTCCTCAATTAATTATATCATATTACCTTGATGTTAATAATGATAATAATAATGATGATATCTTTTGAGGGAGTCGACTTTAATATCCTTGTAAGCTGTATTTCTCTCTTTTCCAATTCGTTTTCCCTATACTTTCAGAGGATGGCCTCCTGACACAGCTAGCAGGACAGGTCTGGGAGTCCTTCAGTAGTGGCCTGTCCTCTGCTGACCCCCAGGTGCAGGCCACCACCCTGACCGCCCTGCCTGCTGCCCTGCCCGCATTGCCCTCCTCATACCTCCAGCAGGCTGCTACACAACTCACTGCCCTGCTCCTAGACCCATCCACCTCCACCTCTTCTTCCCGTTCCCTAAAGTAATCTATCATTTTATTTGTTGTTTGTAAGGTTGTCATATCTTCTTCTTCTTTTATAGTCCATCTTCTGTTCTTGAGGGCGAACATGCAGTGATCCTCCTCCATCTTGCTCAGTCCAGTGATAATCCTTCCTCTATTTCTTTCACTTCCAAGTCTTGTTGCACTGTTCCCCTCCATGTTCTCGATAATGTCATACGTTTATAGTATTAGTTCATGGTTATAATAGTGATCCCATCTTGCTTTCTCTCTGTAACTCATTTCTGTGTTATCCTTGCCTGTTGAGTCTCATTCTATGCCTATGTTTTCAGAGGCATCGGTCAAGGTCTTCTCATTCCTCCCTAGTTTTTCCTTTCTTAGATCTTTCAGTATCTCTCACTCTATTTGCTAAGGCAGAAATGCATTGGCTATTTATTGAAGTTTCTGGACCATTGTGTATGTGTGATCTGAACATCTATGTAAATCTGTAAATCCTTTCTCTGCCGTGATCCGCAGAGAGGGCATCAGGACGTGCCTAGTGAGGCTGGGCAAGCACAACCCTGAGGTCATCCTGAATCACACTCTACCACCTCTACTGGCCACACTGCACTCTGGTAAGGGCCTTGAAAATAGCAGGCAGGTAATATATGAGTTGGAGTTATGATATGGATAGTAGAAATTTGTACGTGACTAATTTGCATCCTCATTCTTTCCCTCACATTCTTCAGGGAGCGAGGCAGCTACAAGAGAGGCCGAGGAGCAGGTGCTGGAGAGCCTTGTGTCACTCACCACCAGCCGGAGAGTGCTTGCGTCCCTGCTGCCGGAGGTCTGGAGCCGGGCGGAAGCACTGCTGGCGGATGGTGGTGAGGAACGTTGCCACCTCTACCTCTCCGCTGTGGACAAGGTGAAGTTAGGATAGTTTATAAATGACTCTTAAGACTATTAACTATTATAAGTGTTTGTGTGATTCAGTAAGTGTGCTTTGAGGTTAGGTTGGGTTTGTTTAAGTGCTTGTGTGGTTACATAAGGTTAGGTTTGCCTAGGTTTTTGTGTGGTTAGGTAAGTATCCTTGTGAGGTTAGGTTAAGTTAGGTTAGGTTAGGCTTTTGCTTGCTTATAAGATTACAAGAAGGAAATAAGTTAGAAAATATGAATGACTTAAGACTTATTATGAGTTAGCAAATATGAACAACTTAAGATATTATAAGTTAGAGAATATAATTGATTAAGACAGAATTATTATCTTGTTTTATCTCTTCTTCTTCTTCTTCTTCTTCTTCTTTTTCTTCTTCTTTATCAGATACCAGAAAGAAGAACACAACTATCTCCCAACAGATCTTCATATATATTCTTTACCTCCTCCTCCTCACCCAACTCCTTCAATAATCAAAACACCACCACAACATTCCTGCTCTTCATACAATAATAGCAATAACCAATTTACCATATACTTCTATGATTCAGATGGTGAGCAGCAGAGTTGAGGACGCTGAGAGCCAACGCTTTCTGCTGGAGGAGTGGAAAGGGACCGAGTGCATCTTGGCTCTGTTCAGCGGCCTGGCCCGAAAGCAGCCCTCAGCCCCACACCTCCCTGGCCTCCTCTGCCTGGCCTCCACGCTGCGCACCCTTGTGGCTTTGGAGAGGTTAGAGAGAATCTATTTAGAATCTTTTATGATAATGATTTAGAGACAGTGCATTCCATAAAACGTCATTAATATTATGTTTTAGGGGTTGGTTTTAGGTCACTTGATATACCTACGAGTCCAGTAACACATCCATATTGATTCCATTGAACCTTAAGTTTGTTATACGATCATTTTGCTTTATGATTGCTTTTTCATGAACATAACCCAATCATAAAGCGAGGGAGACCTGTAGAGACATTGAACTGTAGTATTGTTGCAGCCAGTTATGTAGACTAATAGTGGGAGTAAATGTGGGAAATGATTTTGATTTTGAAATGGAAAGTGAGAGAATATATTTAGACTCCTTTTAGAAATACAGACCTAGAGCCATAGCAATACTAGTTGGTTACAGATGGACAGTGAGAGTAATTTATCATTCAGTAGAAAATCCAATGCTTTGATTTTTACATTGATTTTGAAATGACAGCAAATGTACTGTTAGCAAATCTCTTCTCACACTTCCTTCCTTTTATTATTAACTGACTTTACAGTATCCCTTCAATAATTCTTACTATATTCATTTTAACACATCCACATTCACTCACCCATGCACAGCCAGCCCCAACCCCTCATCCACCAACTAGTATGCCAGGCTGTGGGGGTGACCAAGGACTGCACGGAGGGAATGGTTGCCTCGGACATGCCGCTGCTGCCTAATACAAGCCCAGATATGAAGGACCTCCTCGCCACATCCCTGGACCATACTCACCCAAATGGCCCGAATATGGTAAGTGCGCTGGTGAGGTTATGTTAGGTTGGGTTAGATTAGGTTTTGTAGACTTATGAGGTAGTTGAGCTACAAGCAGTGACTGTTGCCTCACTGTAGACTCCCACAAAATGTTAACCTCTTTCATAAATCAATCTAACCTCCATTGAAAACTTTCTGTCATATTTGCACTAACTGTTCCACTCATCCACTATATACCCTATTCATAAACCAGTTCTTGGCTTTCTCATTCTTGGACCTTTGTTTATCCCAATTTTTACCCATTGCTAGAGGTCCTAACTTTACCTTTGTTAGTCTACTCAATGTCAGTAAGATCACCAAGGAGTCTAAACCTTTCCAAAGAATACAAATTAAGCTTTTTTTTAATATTTTCACAGCTGTATGTGTTGGAAGGATTGGTGGGAGGAGCTCAACGTCTGCCCGAGGAGGATGACTGCATGCTGAGTCTGCTGAAAAAGGTGCGAGTGTTCAGCACCTCCACGGCTGACCCAGCGCTGAGAGAAGTGGCGGTACTCCTCCATGCGGCAACCCTCAACAAACTGCCGGAAGGTGAGGGGGGAGTCTGAGGGCAGCAATGTTTATAAGGCACACTAACACCAGACAGAGAGTGAGAGAGAGGTGGAGGATATTGAATAGAGCCTGTCATGCAGAAAAACAATATCTAATGATGGTGATGATGATGATGTTGAAGTTATCCTCCAAATCTTTCACGTGCCAACCCTTCCTCAGGTGCACAGTTGTCCCAAGCAGAGGAGGAGGCAAGGACAGACACAGAGGCAGACTTAGACTCGGCGCAACCCAACGAGAGGCGTCTGGCAGCCCTCAACATCACCACCTGGACTTGCAAGGCCCTGGTGGTCCGAGGCTCAAACCTGCAGCACTGGTGGACGATGAAGGTGTGTTAGGGATGCCAGGGGAGATGTGAGGTAGAAGAAATGGGGCACTTAGAGTAGAAAAAACAGCCTCGCCACTAAAAGAAAGCAGAATACAGTAGTCCCTCCATTTAGTTCAATTATTTTTAAGGGCTTCTTTATAACGTGCCCTTGAGCTGGCTCCTTCACACACAAGACTGAAGTAAGGTCGAAAAAATGAGGTGCTCAAAGTAGAAAAAGCTGCCATTCTGCTACTTTGGTTTTCTGTTCATTTGTTACTTACTTGCATAATGCCACTCAGTCTTAGTAGTTGTCCATCTGTTATATATCGGCTCTTTCATCCCTCCACCTCTTCTTCCTCCTCTCTTCTTCTTTCTGTTATTTTGGGTGTTATCTGTTACTTCTATGATTCCTGGGCGACCATCCTATCTATCATGTCCATCTATTATGTATCAGTTCTTTCACCTCTCCTTCTCTTCTTCCTCCTCTTCACAGCTTCTCTCCCTGATGAAAGATCCACAGCTGGGAGTTCCTGCCGCTCGCTGCCTCGAGATGATCGTCAAGGAACATCCCCATGCCCTCCGCCAGCACTACCACGCTCGGATAAGGTGAGTGACTATAGCCAATCCTGTGCCTATCATGATCTCATCCTCTACCATTTACTGCAGAGCTTTGGTTTTGTAGGGAATGATGTGATTGTTGTGTGTGTGTAAATATGATGTCTTTTTCAACTGTTTTGTCATGGTTTTTACCTTCAACTTCCATTTTCTGTATTCTCTTTCATACATAACTCCTTGCTTCTCCTTTCCTGTACTTTTTCAACTTTATTTTTCATTAATTTTACCTTCCACTTCCTGTATCCTCTTTCCCACATAACTCCTTGCTACTTTTTTTCTCTATTTTTTCAACTCATTTCCTCATGCATTTTACCTTCCACCTTCATTTCCCGTATCATCTCTCCCACATACTCCTTTCTCCTCCTCTCCTATACTTTCCTTGGCATTTCCAACACCAACATTTCTTTCACAAGCTTATTTCTTATCATATCTGACCTCATGACTCCACACACATCCATGGTACTGTTTATATGTGCAAATACTAACTTTTTAACCATCTTTTGTCCAGGTTATTGCACAAACAGAGGTTCTTTGAGGGTGTGGTTGGGCCTCTGGTGGAGACATTCAGCTCGTCCCAAGGGTCTCCCCAGTCCTGCTGTCTGGTGGCCTTGTGCTCCCTGCTGCCCCACCTCTCCCAGCTCATCCTGGCCCCTCATGTGCAGAAGGTAAGGGACAGCTCATTTAGGCTACTTCATGTGTTTATTTATGGAACTATACAGGTGATATGTGTTTATTTAATTATGCTCTGATAATGATTTTGACACAGTGCAATCCATAAAACTCCATTAGTATATAGTATTGCTTTGCTTCATGATTGTTTTTCCAAGATTAGTATTTCGTATTTTGGGTTTGGGTCACATAATACACAGCTGTTTTGCTCCTTGATTGCTTTTCCATGATCAATGTTTTGTATTATGCCTTTTAGGTCACTCAATACATAATCATGTTACTTCACAATTGCTTTTCCAAGAACATAACCTAATAGTAAAACATGGGATCCCTACATACTTCTCACACTAGTTCTTCCCTCCCATGTGCAGGTGCCCAGAAACTCATCCCTATTATTTAAACCTGCATTCATTATACGATCATTTCTCTTACGTTCATCTCTCCAAGAACATAACCCAATAGTAAAGCTCGGAAGACCTACTATATATTCTTTCCATTCATATTATCTATAAAAGAGTTAAACCTGTAATCATTCCCTTATGTTTCCAGGTGCTGCCAGTGGTCCTCCAGGGCTTGGCGAGTGATGGGGAGCAGGTGGTGGTGGAGAGTGTGGTGGGGACACTGGCTTCCCTCCTCAAGCACAGTCCTGACCCTGCCACCTCCCACCTCTCCTTCCTCCTCCCGGCCCTCCTCAGACTCACCTCCAATCAGCCCATGGTGAGTGGAGTGAGAGGGATGTGATGCCAAAATATATTATTACTATTCTTCCTCTACTTCTTCTTCTTATTATTAGTGTATCAAGAGACCTCTCCACCTGAAATTGACCTCTCTCTTGGCTACTCTTTACTTTTATCTTTTATGGGAACGGTGAGTAGCGTTTTTTTTTTTTTTTTTTTTTTCCCCCTTTTTGTTGCCCTTGACCCGTGTCCTCTGATGTAAAAACCTAGAGTTCCCTTTATCTAGCAAGCATGGATATGGCTGACAAAAGACAGTAAAGTAAGGAGAAGAATTAAAAAAGGGGAAGGGGATGTGAAAAATAAGTAATAGTTAAGTAAGCATACACTTTTGGGTCAGTTTAGTTTACAGTGACTATATAGTTTTTCATTCCCCCTCCAGACTGTGCGGATGAAGGCCCTTGAGTGTCTGGATGCCCTGGCCACTCTTCCCACCACGCCTATACTGCCTTACCGTGATGATGTGAGTGTTGCTGATGGATCTCTCAGTTCACCCTTCAAATACTCATATAGATAGAAAGATAAATTGGTAGAAAGAGGAACAACACATATAGGAGATTCTGTACATGCAAAACAAAGCTAAAGTCCATATTATCAAGGTCTTCCAAGCCTTAGTCCATCTATTTCAAAAGACTCTCATAGAAGTTGTTGTTTTGAGGTTTCCATGGGTGGTTTCCAGAGCCTGGCAGTAGTTTTGCGAGGCCTCTATGCTTTGAACGGGAAGAAATACTCATTACAACCTGACGTAGCTCCTCTCTTGCCTTGAAAAACGTTAATAACAAGAGTCGTAAATGTTTGTTGGTGCGAGTCTAAGTGTAAGTATTCCTGGTTCTCCCACAGGTGCTACAGGGGCTGAAGGCTGTCCTGGACGACCACAAGCGTGTCGTGCGTCAAGCGGCCACCAACACACGCAGCACCTGGGTGATGGTGGGTGTGCCCGGAGGCTCGTAGCACACCAGTGAGGTATTGACACACCACAGAAAGTCTGAGTTGATGTGGGGCTATTTTTTATCATAGTAAACACGCCACAGAAATTCATACTCATAGTCTTCTGATCATGAGGTCCACTGAAATGAAGGTTATTGTATTTGAAACCAATGAATTGAAATGGGGTTAGTTTTGATCATAGTAAACACACCACAGAAAGTCATAGGAATAGTTTCTTTTGTTATATTGAGATCCGTTGGATAGAGGGTTCGTTGTACTTGAAACTAGCACATATTATTTTAAGGTAATGCAAAGGTAATGGCAAATGAGGTCAGCTTACACGAATTATCGCAGGTTTTCTTACTTAAACTTATTGGTGCAAAATGGTTGAGTTACCCAGTTGAAGGTATGAGTGGCTGCTATAAGATTTGATTTGTTATGAGTCCCAAGCATAATACAAGCAATGGCAGCATATTCTTAAAGTTTGTTATAATGTGTAAAGGGCTAAGGAAGGGAGCAGCACTTATGGATTCTGTGCTTTTGTTGGGCATCTATGGAAGATTACCTCAAATAACAAGGGATAACTGCAGCAAAATTTTCAGCCCGAGAAGCACACTTTTTTATGGGGGTACTTGTTATATCGTCTCTTAAGTCCTGTAGTTCAGTGTTTTTTTATGATTTTATATTAAGCAAGAGACCTTTTGGAAGTAAGAACTACACTGGTGCATTATAAAGACATGGGACAGGGTATATTAATGTGTTTAGCAAATATTATTATACACTGATTTAACTGCAAATAGTGAATTACATATTAATGAGTCTGTTTTTTATATTAATTAATTGTTGCTATGAATTTTGTCCACCCAAATGTATGTATATATAGTTTATACATAAAAAGTTTGTTGCTATATGAATTTTCAGGTGTATTTCTTTGACCCATGAAAACTTAGCTCACTGATACTGTTAAAGAAAATACTAGTGGGTCCCTGTGAGTATCTTTCTTTCTTTGTATCTTCTGTTTTTTTATCTTTTTCTTACTTTTTTCTTTCTTTATTCCTTCCCTTCCTTCTTCCTTCATCTGTTCATTCTCTCCTTGCTTTTTCCTTCCTCCTTCTCTTCCTCCTCTATCTCCTCCTCCTACTCCTACTTCTACTGCTACAACTACTACTAATTCTTCTTCTTCTTCTTCTACTACTACTACTACTACTACTACTACTACTACTACTACCATTACCACTACTTCAACCACCACCACTACAACTGCATTCAATTTCCTTTTCATCTTTTCATCTATAGATTCAGATGTGGCTTATTGAGGGTGGAAGATTATAGTATGTATTTTCAAAGAGTGGAAAGCTATCGTGTGAAGCTGTAGGTGTGTGTGGAGTGAGGTGTGGCTGTAGTGGAGGGAATGTATATATAGAAGGCTGGTGCAGGGGTGTTGGTTGGCCCACCCTTGCCCAAAAATACACCCAGCTGAGAGAGAGAGAGAGAGAGAGAGAGAGAGAGAGAGAGAGAGAGAGAGAGAGAGAGAGAGAGAGAGAGAGTCGAAGGAAGGAAGGAAAGGGGAAGAAGGAATTTAAAAGTGGATGGAAGGAATGTAGAAGGAAGGAAAGGGAAATATAATAAAAGTAAGAAAAAGGAAGAGAGAGAGAGAGAGAGAGAGAGAGAGAGAGAGAGAGAACTACTTTGAAATCACTATACACTCTCTCTCTCTCTCTCTCTCTCTCTCTCTAATTTCTTCAATAATCATCTCTGTAAATGCAATAAATAAACAACTAGACGTATATGTGTGTGTGTGTGTGTGTGTTTGTGTGTGTGGTCAGATATTGATGATGATGATGGGAGAGCTACAGTCTATGGGCGTGGGTGTGGGTGAGTGTGGATGTGGGTACGGGCGGTGGTGGGTATGGGCGTGGTGGTGTGGGTCGCCGTGGGTGTAGGAATACTGGCAGCTTCCGTGTTCAGAAATAGGAGGTGGAGGTAGTGCTCTCTCTCTCTCTCTCTCTCTCTCTCTCTCTCTCTCTCTCTCTCTCTCTCTCTCTCTCACCCCTTTCCCCCTTTTTTCCATATTAGAAATAGCACAGACAGCATTAGGTCAGACAAGGTTAGGGAAATGTAGTTAGGTAAGGAGGAGGAGGAGGAGGAGAGGGAGCGAGAGGGAATGAGAGAGAGGAGGTAACTGAAGAGGGAAAGAAGAGGAAGAAAAAGATAAAAAGAAAAGGAAAGAAGTAGGTGTCCAGTATGGTAAGGGAGAGTGAGAGGGAATGATACTAGCTTAGGGATCATATTTTTAAACATTTCGGCGCTCAAGTTCACATATTTGACAAGGCTTTCGTAGTATTTCGTAGTATAGTATTTCGTAGTGGCAAGATGGCGCCACTATAAACACTCGCCTGCGCCAGAACGGGCTGGGCCGACCATCAGGCCCCACCTGGAAGAAGCCTTGGGCCGACCATCAGGCCCCACCGGGAAGATGCCTACCGGCGCAATAGGCAACAACGTAAAAAAAAAAAAAAAAAAAAAAAAAATAGGAGTTCTGAACATATCCAGAGGTAGTTTCATGACCCTGGGGAGTCTGACCCTTCCTCTGTACCGTGAACCTAAAAGAACACTCATAAGAACGCGATTGACCTCCTTTTCGGCCTTTGGTAATTGATGTGAGGTGCGAAAGCCCTTGGAATCGAAACAAGGAAAGGAGGGGAAAAGAAAGGGGAAGGAGGAGGTCTTGTTAGTCTTTAGAGGTCATAATTCTTAGGCGGCGGAAAGGGTAAGGAGGAGGCAAGGAAAAGGGGAAGAAGAAAGGAGGTCATGCCTAGTCTATAGGTCTTTGGAGGTCATGATTCTCGCAAAGGGGGGCGGAGGGCGAGGGGATGGGAGGGGGCGGGGCATTGCCAGAGGATGTGTCACAAGCTATTCCTTAAGTTGGCTGAAGATAGGAATAGTTACGGGACTTAAGTATAGCTCTCTCTCTCTCTCTCTCTCTCTCTCTCTCTCTCTCTCTCTCTCTCTCTCTCTCTCTCTCTCTCTTTCGTTTGCGTCAGACAAGCCCGTAAGTCTTTCCACAAAACGATGAACCGGAAAGACCTCAAATACGGAATCCATGTCACGGTTCTAAGTTTGGTTTCCGTTGAGGCTAAATGGAAAGGAGGTGACGTCTTCGAGTCCTTGTGGAGGGCAACGCGAAGACATAACATTGGTGGGCGTGAGAGGGAGAAGGGGGGAAAGGAGGGGGCTGATGAAGAGGGTGGCGGTGGACGGAGGTAGGTTGGTTGGTCTCGAGTTGCAAGGTATAGGGCTGCAAGGACTGAGGTATAGCTAGAAGGATAAAGAAAGATGAGGAAGGAAAGGCAGATTAGTACTTTCGAACTGCTTCCCTTCGTTTGTATTTCCTCCTGCCTACGACTTGAACACTTCCATAGGTTACCTTCCCTTGTCTTTGCCGATTCCCTGCACGTAAGAATGGCTATCAGGGGTTTTGGTGGGAAGAATCAAGAACATACGGTATGTGATATAGCTAGCTGGGATAGAGAGAGGAAAGTGAAGATAGGAGAGTGTAGGAAGGGAGAGAGTAGGTTGAGGGGATTGATGGAGGATTAGTTGGCTTTGGCGTGCGGGTATAAAAAGTAAATGAGAGGGCGGGGATTGGTAAAGGATCAAATGTTTCTGGCGTTCGTCCTTGCGTGGGAGGAAGCTAGAAGACTTGTTCAGCGGTGAGGTAACAGGAGTGGTAGGTCTGTGCTATCACCCTCTCGGACGCCAGCGAAGAATTCTGTTTTCATGCATTTAGTAAACCGATAAAGGGAGGTTCAGCCTTTGGTCTCATAAGGAACCGAGTCTGCATACACACATATCGCCTTGCTGGACACTAATGCTCGCCAGCTTTGACACTCGGACGGCACCTCAGGGAAAAAGTTTGCTTCTCCTTGTCGTAAGATGTTTCGGTGTATCGCTGTGTTGATGTCTCGGGTGAAGGTTTGTGTAGACGTTGATTTCAGACTGAGTGCATTTTTTTGGTTTATAAGGATGTGATGGTTGGAAAGAAGAGTTAGATGTTACTTGTCATACAGTGCTTAGATCTCATTTTGGTGGATTGGCAGACGATAATATGATGAAAGAAGATATTTGGAGAATGAATGAATGTGCGAAAGGTTGGTAACTCACTTTGTTGAATTCCGAGTTTGAACGAAGATATATGAGTGAAAGAAGATATTTAGAGAATGAATGAATGAGTGAATGAGAGAAAGGTTGGTAACTCACTCCGTTGAATTCCGAGTTTTAACGAAGCTATTATGATTGAAAGAAGATATTTAGAGGATGAATGAATGTATGAATGAGTGAGGGGAAGGTTGGTAGGTCTCACTTTTTTTAATTCCGAGTTTAAACGAAGATATTATGATTGAAAGAAGATATTTAAAGAATGAATGAATGAGTGAATGAGAGAGAGAAAGGTTGGTAGGTCTCACTCTGTTGAATTCCGAGTTTAAACGAAGATATTATGATTGAAAGAAGATATTTGGAGAAGGATTGAATGAGAGGAAGGGAGGAGAATGTCTTGCTTGGCTGAATTCCGACTGCCATCCGATAATATGATAAAATTAGATATCTGAAGAGGGAAAGATTGAAAGCCAGGTCGGACTGTCTCTGTTGAATTCCGGGTACCAGACGATAACGATATGATAGACGTAAATATTTGGCGAAGAAAAGAATGGAAGAGAAGTCGGAAGGTCTCTTTGTTGACTTACGAGACGATGATGATATAACAGAAAGAAAATATTTGGAGACAGGAAGAAGGAAGGAAAGAAAGGCCGGAGCGTCTCACAAAAGCTTCATGGGACAATAAGATAAAGAAAGTAAGAAAGTTTGGCGGATTTGTGAAGAAAAATAAACTGATTTCGTCCGATAATAGGATGAATGAGAGAGAGAGAGAGAGAGAGAGAGAGAGAGAGAGAGAGAGAGAGAGAGAGAGAGAGAGAGAATGGAAGTAAGCGCAGAAGAAAGAAAGACAGAAAAAAGTGAATTAAGGAAGAAGGAAACGAAAAAAAGAAAAGAATAAAAGGAAGAAAGATAGAAGGAAGAAAGAACAATACTCACTTTTGAATGAGAGAGAGAGAGAGAGAGAGCACCGTGCCAGGTCGTGTGGGAGGTGCGGTAGGTATGACACATCCTCGGTGGGGGGCTGACTGACGGCTCCTTGGAGTGACACCCTTCCACCCTCTCTCTCTCTCTCTCTCTCTCTCTCTCTCTCCGCAAAGACTCATGGGTGAAGAATGGAGGCGATGTGGTTGTAGTTTAATTTAGTATGTCTCGAGGTAACTTTATTTTGTCTGTCAGTGATCTCTGGGACCCCTTACGTGTGTGTGTGTGTGTGTGTGTGTGTTATGGAAATGGTGCAATGTTTATTTTCCCTGAAGCAACGGGAAATGGTACGAAAGTGTTTCTTATAATAATCACACACACACACACACACACACACACACACACACACACACACACACACACACACACACACACAAACACACACACACGCAGATAGATAGATATTGACCACAGCTAATCATAAAATCTTTCAATACTAAAACCTTTTCAAAATACACACTCAAAAAAACATCACACAATATTAAACTTCTTATAGAGATTTCCGCAATAAACATACACACACACACACATTACTATTATTAGGCTTATTACAATTATTTTATTATTATTATTCTAACACTACGACTACAGTAAAGACGAAGAGAGGAAGGCGAAGGAGGAGAAGAAAGAGTAGGAGGAGAAGAGAAAGGAAACGAACGAGGAGAATGAAAGGAAAAGAAGAAGGAGTAGAAGGAAAAAGAGGAGGAGGAGGAGGTGGAGGAAGACACCAACGCAGCAATGATAACGATGACGACTTCGAAGGGGGCAGCGACTTCACCAGAGGGACGCCGAGTCATCACCAACTGGACAGAAAATTCCCACAGTGAGTGACGGCTGGGCGGACAGACAGACAGACACACACAGAGAAAGGTAGACAGGTGGATAAAGAGAAGGATAAATAGAGAGACAGAAGGAAAAACAGGATAAATAGGACAAACAGACAGATAAACAGACAGAAGGGAGGAATACAGATAAACAGACAGGACATGACGTTGCGCTGTGTTTGCATTTGACGGAAACTGTGTGTGTGTGTGTGTGTGTGTGTGTTGAAAGTGATCTCATTCTCCTCCTTCATTGCATTTCCTTCCCTTTCTTTTTCCTTCCTTCCTTTTTCCTTTTTATTCAGTTGGCCAATAAGAGTTTTCCCTCCTCCTCCTCCCTTGGGAAATATAATCTTAGTAAACATCGTACGTGGGTTTTATAAATAGATGTTTGTTTTATTTTGTTGTTTGTTTGTTTACTGGGATTTTTTTCAATCGGTTTCTTTTTCTTTTGTCTTTCTTTTCTGTCTTTCTTTCACTGCATTCGTCTTTTTGTTCCTTATCTTTTATTATTTTTATTTATTTTGTTTCCTTTCATATCGTTCCTTCTTTCCCTTTCTCTTCTTTTCTAGTTATTTTTCTCTCCTCTCCTTTCTTCCTTATTCCCTTCTGTTGTTTCTTCCGTTCTTTCTTTCTTTCTTTTCCTTACTTTCATCTTTCCATTCCTCTCTCTCTCTCTCTCTCTCTCTCTCTCTCTCTCTCTCTCTCTCTCTCTCTCTCTCTCCCAACCTTCCATAAACCACGTAAGAGAGAGAGAGAGAGAGAGAGAGAGAGAGAGAGAGAGAGAGAAGGGAGGGGGGTGAAATGAATGAAAGAAAAGAGGGAAAAAAACAACCGTCAGTGTCGCTAATCTGTTAATTACATTGCGTACGATAAGGGAACGTTAGGAGGGAGGGCGTTTAAGGGGGAGGAAGGAGAGGGGGGAGGATGGGAGGTCCGGCATCGTACGTCTGGCAATGGTGATGTCTGTCTTATTTCTGGAGGCGACTAACAATCGATATTTCTGTACAAACTGATGGATTTATCTCCAATTTTGGACAGCGGCGAGGCAGAAAGCGCATCAAATACATAACCTCGCATGTCAAGAGCTGAGGAGAGCACTTGCGTAATTGTTTTGAAAAGACACACTCACACACTCCTCAGTTGCCATGTGTTGGTTTAATTACATTTTGGCACCTGATCGACATTCCCTAACACAGCCAGGCGCTTCATTTTAGGCGGTGCATGGAGAATGATGAGATTCAGTAACCATACAACCACCTATACCACATTATACAGAACCCGCCATCACTATATAGTAACCCCGTAAAATGAAATGAAGTCGCTTGGTTCTATAATCCCCCATCTATGGTCACCTAATATACCTCTTTCCTACACCATACATCGTCTGTAAGCCCCTATCACCATTAACCGTCGACTGAATTGATGATATTATTCTATTTCCATGCATGTACGGCAGCTGGGTGGAGGCCTCAAGCAGTACCGTTCAAATTTGTCCCTGGGCCAACTTCCCTTATAAGGTGTGCCAGGGAGATGCCGCCCGGGCTAACCTTCCAACAGGGACAATATGGGAAGGCTAATGTCACGGGATGCTCCATTATATCTTGTTTTAAAGGAATCAGAGTATTAAGGGAGGTATTTATCAGCCTCCAGTCTGTTGGTGTGACTATTTGAGGTGGGAGAGAGGGAGGTGTGGCTGTGTATGACATATTCGTGTTAGTGGTTATATATGAGGCAACTGTTTACGTTTCTAGGTCATGGTATGGCTGTTATTCACCCTCATTCAGCTGGTGTAAGGAATGTATGACCAGACCCATTTTTAAAGTTGAGAGAGCTTATACGAGTCCGGTACAAGACGTTGAGCCCGGCGGCTGGTGGAGTGGAGACGTTGGCACGGTTTAAATATATCGCATAAATCACTCCTATTTCTTAAGTTCTACCCAAGAAGAAGCCTCGTCAATAAAGTTGTTTACATTTCCGAGGTATCAGATATCCTCGAGAGTAGCATTTCATTAATAAGTCGCCGGAGAGAGGCTGTGAGGGAGATGAACATAGACGTACAGCATCACCAGCATCTTTGATCTTAACGGTACATCACCACAGCCTCCCACAGCAGCCCTTCCAAGACACATACATGACGGAAACGAGGTCACAGTACACAAAACGACTCCTAAAACATAAAACACACCAAGAAAACAAGGTGAACACATTGAAAAAGGCCCAAGTACCATCATCAGCATCTAGCTCCCCACAGCAACCCTCCCAAGACACACACATCACCGGAACGACGTCACATTACCCAAAACGACTCTCAAAACCCAAAACACACCATGAAAACACAGTGGACTCACTAATAAGAAGACCCAAACAGCATCTTTCATCTTAACGGTACACCACCACAGCCCTCCAGAGTACAGCCCTCCCAAGACACACACATCAAGAAAACAAGGTCACAGTACACAAAACGACTCTGAAAACCCAAAACACACCATGAAAACACAGTGGTCACATAAAAAGAAATGCTGCTGGGGGCCGTACGAGGCTTTGGGCGGGGGGCGGCGGCAGCGCGAGGGGTCAGGGGGTGGGCGGCGAGGTCAGTGCTGTGCCGCGCGAGCTCCTGGACAGGGTGGACCTCGCCGCTCCCGGGTGGTGGTGGTGTTGCTAGCGTTGAGAAAGAAAGAGTGAGTGTGGTTCCTCCCTGACACGTGCACCATGGAGTACCAAAACGACCAGCAGGAGTACATGGAGCCCGAGGAGGAGTGGGAGCGGGAAGGGCTTTTGGACCCCGCCTGGGAGAAGCAACAGAAAAAGGTGTGTGTGTGTGTGTGTGTGTGTGTGTGTTTGGACGTGTGTGTGTGTGTGTGTGGACGTCTTGAACTCCTCATCACCTTTCTTCCTTGTATGTGTGTGTGTGTGTGTGTGTGTGTGTGTGTGTGTGTGTGTGTGTGTACGGATTCGAATTTTCTCTCTCTCTCTCTCTCTCTCTCTCTCTCTCTCTCTCTCTCTCTCTCTCTCTCTCTCTCGTGTGTGTGTGTTCATTTTTCTCCCTCATATATGGAAAACACCCGCCTCGAAAACCTACATAAACACACACACACACACACACACACACACACACAGGTCTACATAGGTTTACTTACACAGCTCCTATTACAACAACAACAACAACTACTACTACTACTACTACTACTACTACTACTACTACTACTACTACTACTACTACTTCTACTACTACTATCTAATAATCTTCCTCCATGCCCCTCCTCCTCCTCTTCTTCCTCCTCCTCCTCCCTTGGTTGTAATCTCTCGCCCCTTTCCTCCTCCTCCTCCACCTCCCTCCCTCCCTCTTATGCATGTAATCTCTTTCCTCCCCTTTCTCTTCCTCCTTCCTTCCTTCCTCCTTCCCACGTCCACAGTTCCTTCCCGTTTCTGTTTACCTTCCTTCCTCTTCCTCCTCCTCCTCCTCGTCCCTTTGCCCCATATCCTCGTATTTTTTTTTTTTTTCGTGCTAACTACGTTTCTTCTGACGTTTCGTGTGTAACAATGCATTTCCGGTGAGTGTGTATGTGTGTGTGTGTGTGTGTGTGTGTGTGTTTCTTTGAAGGGGTGTGTATACAGAGTGGACATTTTTTCACAATCACATTCTCTCTCTCTCTCTCTCTCTCTCTCTCTCTCTCTCTCTCTCTCTCTCTCTCTCTCTCTCTCTCTCTCTCTCTCCAACTATATAACTATTTATCTATATATCTATATATCTCTCAGTCTGTATTTTAGGTTCCTTTATAAATATCTCAGTTAGGTTGGTTTAGGCTTGGGTATAACAGGTTAACTATCCCTATGATACCCTAAAATAAGTATATCAAGTTAATTAACTATCTCGTATAAATAAAGTTATGGTAGACTAGGCTGCGTTAGATTGACTGGGAATGTGAATATGTGTGTGCAGACTTATATTGACAGTGTAGGTTATAAGGAAGGCAAAGCTAATAGATATGGTATGGTCATGTGTGTGATGGTGGTGTGAAGATGAGTAAAGAACCTTATTCATTGAGTAGAGTGCATTTGTTGAAGGTAAGATTTTATGCTTCGTTTCATATAATGAGAGGGACGAGGGAAGGCAGATGCAATGAACAGGAATGAATAGAGAAGATACGTTAAATGATATCAGCCGTAGACCTACGAGCATCTAAGGAAGACGAAGGATAAAAAAATAGGTTTAATTTGACATATATATTATATTAACTGGCCCGTGTATAGTAGACGAGGCTGTAAGGATAGTTTCAAGTCTGTATAGTTACTAGATTAATGTTGTTCTGTCTATAGAGAAAAGGATGTTAAGGGTATATCAAGTTAGTAATCAAGTATGTTAGAATATATTAGGTAAACTAGCCTCTTATCCAGACAAGTTTCATAAAGTTAAGTATAGATAGAAATTCATGTACTAGGTTGTGTGTACGAGGCAGTAGTATGAGTGAGTTAGGGTAAGTTAGAACAGAGTGGGTGCTTACTGGCCGTCT
>NC_066542.1:4734662-4737162 GCF_024679095.1 Eriocheir sinensis | reverse complement strand
CCCACAACAACTATTTCCAAAGGCCAGAAAGGAGATGAGTCTGGTTCTCATGAGTAGTTTTTAATCTTCATGGTGTAGAAGCCTTGTCAAACTATCACTAGGCTCATTAAACTACCCATGGAGATATTGACACTACCTCTATGAAAGCTTTATCAAATGTAGGTATGTGTAAGCCATGAAATATTAGAGGAAATGGGTATCTTACGTGGAAGGAAATGCTGTTTGTTGAGGTATATGATAATGTGTGTTGTTGTTTTGGGATACTATTGTAGTGTTTTTTGTTGGTCTGTGTGGGAGACAAAAAACAACTTGAAACTAAACCCTGAAATAATAGAGGACACCAAAAACTAAAACTAAATGAAGGGAAAGAAAAAGATAATTTGAAATAATCCACTGAAAAAGAGTATGAATAAGTTAGAAGAAAAAGAAGATTAGATGAACGAAAGGAAAAGGGGAAAGGTGGTCGACAGATGGAAAAAAAAAAGACCACGAAAAATAAATGAACTGATGGGTGTGTGTGATACAGGGCTATTATTGTTGTTAGTGCTGCTACTACTATTACTACTACTACTACTACTACTTCCTTCAATTTCTTCTTTTTGTAAGTCTATTTTTTTTCATTCTTTCGTTTTTTTTCTTTTCCTCCCCCTCTTCCTCCTCCTTCTCCTCCCCCTCTTCCTTTCTGTATATATTTTGTTCATCCTACTGTTACTACTACTACTACTACTACTACTACAACCGCTACTGATATAAACAACTACCAGACCTTAAAGTTGCAGGACAGGTTTCGTTTGAAGTCACCCCCTCCTCCTCCTCCTCCTCCTCCTCCTCCTCTTCCCGTAACACGTGCCACACATACCATCACCAGTCTCCTCCACCCTCTCTTTGTCCCTCCCTCCTCCACCTCTCCTCTATTCCCCTCCCCTCCTCCTCCTCTGCCCCGCTACCCTTTAAATGCCTTCGGTTCACTGATGTTGCAATTCCTTCAATACCTCTCTCTCTCTCTCTCTCTCTCTCTCTCTCTCTCTCTCTCTCTCTCTCTCTCGCACGCAAATATTTATCCATCCACTCTTGTATATCAGAGAGAGAGAGATTATGTGGTTTTGCTTACATCTGCCCAGAAAGGAAAACTGTTAGACTTGTTGCTATCATTGAGAGAGAGAGAGAGAGAGATATTATGTGTTTTTGCTGACATCTGCCCAGACAGGAAGACTGTTAGACTTTTTGATATCATTTAGAGAGAGAGAGAGAGAGAGAGAGAGAGAGAGAGAGAGAGAGAGAGTTTTCTTATTCTCATCCCTTCTTGTCTTTCTATCATTCCTTTTCTTATTATTTCTCTTCCTCCTCTTCCATTCATTTTCACTTTCACATACTGTCATTTTTTATCATCTTCCTCTGGTCATTCTCTCTCTCTCTCTCTCTCTCTCTCTCTCTCTCTCTCTCTCTCTCTCTCTCTCGTATCGCACTTATCTCTTCCTCTTTCCTCTTCCATCACCCACTACTCTCTCTCTCTCTCTCTCTCTCTCTCTCTCTCTCTCTCTCTCTCTCTCTCTCTCTCTCTCTCTCTCTCTCTCTCTCTCTCTCTGACGCCGTGACGCCAACTCCCCGCTGCTCTCTCTCTCTCTCTCTCTCTCTCTCTCTCTCTCTCTCTCTCTCTCTCTCTTTAAATCCCCGTCACCCTCCGTCATCTCTCTCTCAGCATCCCTCCCTCAGCATCCCTTCTCCCTCCCGCCCTCGCTTCCTCCCCTTCGGCGGCGGCGTCTGGCAGCCCCGTAACCGCCCGCCAGCCCGCCACCCTCTTTGCAGTATTGCCCTTTCTTGGTCCTGGGTTTTTGGTTTGTTTACATTCCCCAAGCGAGCATCACGGGGGAAAGAAGAACGAGAGGAAGGCAAGAAGGGAAGCAAGAAGGGCGGGAGGGAGGTATAAAGGAAGGGTGATGTTATGCTGCATAGAACGTTGACTTGAAGAATTGTCGACTGTATTAGAGTTTTTTGGGGTTTGTTTTATTTCATAAGCGAGTATTACAGACTAAGGAAGAACGAAAAGACAAGAAGGAGAGGGCGGGAGGGAAGCAAGAAGGAGGGAGGGGCTGTATAGAACGTCGACTTGAATAATTGATGATGTTGATGAATTGTCGACCGTTTTGGAGTCTTTGGGTTTGTTTTCTGTCATAAGCGAGTATTACGGACGAAGGAAGAACTGGAGGAAGGGAAAAAAGGACGGTGAGGGAAGCAAGAAGGGCGGTTGATATGATGCTCTCAAATCTGAACATTGACATGGAATGGGTTGATGAACTGTGGACTTTAGTAGAGTTTTTGGTTTGTTTTCTTTCCCAAGCGAGTATTACAAGCGAAGGAAGAACTGGAGGAAGGCAAGAAGGGCGGGAGAGAGACAAGAAAGAGGGAAGGGCCGGTGATGTGAAACTGTATAGAACGTTGACTTAGTTTGGCATATTCTTGAATAGCCTAATTGTCGACTGACTTGTAGATAGGTAGGAAA
>NC_066542.1:4724662-4729662 GCF_024679095.1 Eriocheir sinensis | reverse complement strand
AGGGAGGGAAAGAAAGGGAGGAAAAAGAGAAGAGGAAGAAAAAGGAAGGAAAAAAAATCACATATATATAACTATCAAAGGTTTGTCGTCCTGTTATGAACTCCTAAATGTCATTATATAGGCCAAACACACACACACACACACACACACACACACACACACACACACACACACACACACACACATACATACACACACTGACAGACTGACAGACTTGCTCGTGATAGATTGACAGACTTCCGTGACTCTCTCTCTCTCTCTCTCTCTCTCTCTCTCTCTCTCTCTCTCTCTCTCTCTCTCTCTCTCTCTCTCTCTCTCTCTCTCTCTCTCTCTCTCCATCATTTCAGAGAGAGAGAGGAAGCAAAAGGGTCAGCAAGATCACGGTATCATTCTCTCTTCCGCCCCTGCACTCTCTCTCTCTCTCTCTCTCTCTCTCTCTCTCTCTCTCTCTCTCTCAATAATGTCAAGAAATGTCTCCAGTATATCCTGTTAGAAAGGAGGGAGGAGGAGGAAGGACGCTCTCTCCTCCTCCTCTTTATCTCTCTTTTGTTTCCTTCTTTTTATTCATATCTAAAAATAGTTCATGAGAGTAGTAGTAGTAGTAGTAGTAGATGAAGAAGGAAAAGGAGGAAGAAGAAGAGGAAGAGGAGAAGGAAGAAGTATTAGAAGAGTAGAATAAGTCAGTAGTGATGGAAATACTCGTAATAATAATAATAATAATAATAATAATAATAATCTTTCCTTTTTATTACAGGTAAGATGAGATCGAGTTTACCTGTCCGGAGGCTGCTAATTATGCCCAGGTAACGTGTGTGTGTGTGTGTGTGTGTGTGTTTTGCCAGCGTCCACAGAAAATCGTGTAGTATCTAAGTTCTCTCTCTCTCTCTCTCTCTCTCTCTCTCTCTCTCTCTCTCTCTCTCTCTCTCTCTCTCAAGTCCCTCTCAAGCGCTAATACTCGAGTCAAGTACCGAGGGAGACAGGCGCCGTAGAGAGAGAGAGAGAGAGAGAGAGAGAGAGAGAGAGAGAGAGAGTCTTTTACTCTGAACCATTTCCTTCTATTTATTCAATCTTTCTTTTGTTTTTCTTCTTCCCTCCTTCGTATTTCTTTTCCTTTCCTTCCTTTCTTTCCTTCCTTCGTTCTCTCCTTCACTTCTGTCTACTTCCTTTCATAATCATCTTTCTCTTTTTTTTCTCCCTCATATCTCCAGTCCTTCTTCGTTTCCTCCCTCCCTTTCTTCCTTTCTTTCCCTCTTCCTCTGTTTCTTTGCGTATTCTTCTCTCGTTCTTTCTTACATTTTCTCATTCTTCCTCTTTCTTTCTCCTCCGCCCCTTCTTCCTCTTCTTTTCCTTACGTTCTTCTTTCTTGTGTTCACTATTTCCCTTCCTCTCTATCTCTTTCTTTTCTATTATTTTTTTTATATTCTTCACGCTTCCTGTTTCCCCTTCCTTCTCTCCCTTTTCCCTGCCTTCTTCCTCCTTCCTTAACAGTTATTTGCCTCCATTCTTGACCACTTCTTCGCCAGCTGTTGTCATCTTCCCTCCCCCGCTTTCCCTCCTTCTCCCTCCTTCCTCCTCCACCTCCTCCTCCTCCTTCCTTTATTTCCGTTACTTGTTGAATCATTTGTCTGGCCGGCTTTTTTTTTTTCTTCCTTCCTTCCTTCCTTCGTGTCGGTTCTTCCTCTTTTCTCTCTTCTTCCTTTCTTGCCTTCTTTCTTTCCCTCCCATCTTTTCTATCGCCTTCTTTTCTTCCTCTCCTTTCCTCTCTCCCGTTTCTTCCTTTTTCCTTCTTCCTACTTTTTCTCCCTTCTATTTCCTCTCCTTCAATTTCCTCTCTTCCTTCTTTCTCTCTCCCTCTTCCTTCCTTTCTTTATTATCTTTCATTATTTTCTTCTCATCCTTCTCCATTTTCGTAATCATTATAAACTTGTTCTTTCTCTTCGTCTTCTTTTTCCTCATTTAGTTTCCCGTTCTCTCTCTCCCTCCCTCTCTGGCTTCTCTGGCTTACCACTCATTTCTACTACAACGAGGTTCATTTATATACATGTTTTTTGCCATAAACTTTCCTCAAGTCCACTGTTGTAGCACTGTCCACGTCTTCGTCAATCTCTTCGGTGTCGAACTCCACGTCGTAGCTAGCATTTTTTTGGCGTTGTCCACCTCCCACGGCTCTCGGTTGCTCTTTCACGTGTTTTTTCCCGTAAGCCTTCCCCGAGTTCCGTGTCGTAGCGCTGTCCACCTTCCCGTTAGTTTGGCAGCCGTCATGTGCGTGGGTGGTTGTATACGTGAGGGGTGGGTGCCTGGTTGAGTGCGTGGGTGGGTAGTTAGTGGGTGAATTGGTGGATGAAGGGGAGAGAGAAGGGAGAAGGAATAGGAAAGAGAGGGGAGGAATAGGAGAAAAGGGAGAGGAAAAAAAAGGAAGAAGGAATAGGGGAAAGAGAAAGAGGAGGTGGGAGAAGAAATAAGGAATGGAGAAGAGAGAACGAGAATGGAAAAGAGGGAGAGGAAAGAAGAGAAAGCGGAGGAAAGGAAGAGAGAGAGAAGAAAGAACGAATAGGGGAAGCGAGAGGGAGAGGGAAGGAAGAGGAAATGAGGGAGAAAGAGAAAAGGAAGAGAATAGACAATTATTTTCTCTCCATCTATCTATCTATCTATTTATTAACTTTCTCCTTATCTCTTCCTTATTTCTGTTTGTTTGTTTGTCAATTTTGATGTGAAGTTCCCATACTTTCTTTTCCTATGATGACTTTCTAGAGAGAGAGAGAGAGAGAGTATGCTTGGAATCCACGACTTTCAAGGTCATCAAAGGGTTGGATCTCTCTCTCTCTCTCTCTCTCTCTCTCTCTCTCTCTCTCTCTCTCTCTCTCCTCTTCCTTCCTTCTTTCCTTTACCTTTTTCCTTACGTGTGTGTGTGTGTGTGTGTGTGTGTGTGTGTGTGTGAGAACGTATTCGTGCGTGTAGTCAGTTAATAATGGCTGTCATCCGTACACATCCTCCTCCTCCTCTTCCTCCTCCTCCTCTTCTTCCTCCTCCTCTTCCTCCTTCACCTAAAGCATTCTGTTGCTAGGGAAATGAAGCTGCTATATATACCTCCTCCTTATGCTCCTCTTCTTCCTCCTCCTCCTCTTCCTCCTCCTCCTCCTCCTCTTCCTCCTGTTCTTCCTCTTCCTCCTCTCTCTACTGTGATGGTTAAACAGAGACGGATTTCTGTTGTCACGTAAGGCGAGTAACTGTCCAGAGAGAGAGAGAGAGAGAGAGAGAGAGAGAGAGAGAGAGTAGTAGTAGTAGTAGTAGTAGTAATAGCAGAAGGTTGTAAAATGTATATACGTATGTTGTATTTTCTCTATTTTTCTATCTTCGTCTTCTTCTTTACCTCTTCCTCTGTCTTCTCCTTTACCTTCTCTTCTGCCTTCTCCTTTTTATCTTCGTCTTCTTCTTTACCTCTTCCTCTGTCTTCCTCTCCTTCTTTACCTTCTCTCCTGCCTTCTCCTTTTTATCTTCGTCTGCTTTTTATACTCCTCTGTCTCCTGCTTCTTCTTTCCCTCCTTTTCCTTCTTTTCCTTTTTTTTAAATTCATCTTCTGTCTTCTGCTTAACCTCCTCCTCCTCCTCCTCTGTCTTCTTTACCTCCCCCTCATCTTCTTCTTCTTCTTCTCCTCCTGCATCCTCATTATCATCACCACGTGGTTTTGTTGACATCACCACCCTTGACTAACGGTGGTGGTGGTGATATTGGTGTTGTTTGTTTACATCCGGCCACGTGACACCACCATCATCATCAGCAGCAGCATAACTATCAACAAACATACACATATATTACTTCATCTCTCTCTCTCTCTCTCTCTCTCTCTCTCTCTCTCTCTCTCTCTCTCTCTCTCGTCTTACACACCTGTCTGACTCAATTTCCGCGGTTTGTGGGTCTTCACCTGAGAGAGAGAGAGAGAGAGAGAGAGAGAGAGAGAGAGAGAGAGAATCGTGTGTTGGAGGGAATGAGACGGCAAAGAGGAGGAGGGAAAAGAAAGAAAAGAAGAGGAGGAGGTGGAGGAGGAAGCAAAGAGAAGAGAAAGAGGAAGAAAAAAAGAATGATTGGAGAAAAATTATTAAAAAGTTGATTGAAATGAAAACGAAGATAACTGAAATATGTTGAAAATTAAATAAATAAAATACACGAGGAAGATGAAGAAGAGGAGGAAGAAGAGGATGTGGCTGATTCATTTTGTGGTGTGGCTGTGGTGGTCAGGGATGTGGTCAGCTTGAGAGAGGGGGGAGGGCTGTGTGATACCCCCTCTCTCTCTCTCTCTCTCTCTCTCTCTCTCTCTCTCTCTCTCTCTCTCTCTCATACAGTCGATTCAACGTTAAATCTTCTTAAATTAACTTGACATGAAAATAAGTAAAGAAAAAAATGCCGTTGTGAAATTAGAAAGAAAAGAAAAGATAAAAAAAAAATAAGGGCAATAAAGAAAACAACTTATGGCGAGGAATTTTTAATCGAAGAGGAAGTAGTAGTAGTAGTAGTAGTAGTATAGTAGTAGTAGTGACCACCCCATCTCATCCCATCCCCTCCTTTCCCTTCCCTTCCTTTCTCTTCCCTTCCCTTCCCTGCACTTTCCTTCCCATCCCTATCCTTTTGTTCCCTTGCCTTCCCTTGCCTTGTAGTAGTAATAATAGGAAGAGGAGGAGGAAAGAAACAGTGATGACGGTAAACAAAACCAGAAAAAAAGGTATGAAAATGTATATAGTAGTAATAGTAGTAGTAGTAGTAGTAGTGGTGGTGGTGGTCATCGTTGCTCTAGTAATATTATTTTTTTTAACGGAAACGTCTGTTGTAACAAAGTAGGTTAAGGTAACGGAAACGAGATGAGAAAATACTTACCTCTGAGTGTGTGTGTGTGTGTGTGTGTGTGTGTGTGTGAAAGTGACGGAAGACTGATTACAGGTATATAGGTTTTAGAGAGGAAGGAAAAAGAAGAAGAGGAGGAGGAGGAGAAAAGAAAGGTGTGATAG
>NC_066542.1:4649662-4719662 GCF_024679095.1 Eriocheir sinensis | reverse complement strand
TCAATTTACCTTACCTTTCCTAACCTACCTACCTAACTTAACCTACCTACTACTACTACTACTACTACTACTACCACCACCTGTACCACCATTACCACCACCAAATTGCTTCCTTCCCGAGAAAGTAACACAAAGACAAAGACACACAACACACAGAGGTCCACGTACCCAACCCAGCTTGAGGTGTGACAAAGGAAGGGTACACCGCTTTGTAAATCAGGTCAGGGTGTTGGGATATTTATTTACCGCACCACATCGAACCGTAAACCTTTCCATCTCTTTTTTTTTTTTTTCCACTGATTCTGATTCTGATTATTCTGCTTGCTCTTGTTCTTCTTGTTGTTGTTCTTCTGCTCCTGTTTCTGATTCTTATTCTTCTTTTTCGTCTTCCTCTTCTTCTTTTTCGTCTTCTACTTCTGGTATTTATTTTGCTATTTCTCCTGTTTCTTCTTTTTCTTCATTCTCTTATTATTGTTGTTGTTGTTGTTGTCGTTTTTCTTCTTCTTCTTCTCCTTCTTTTTCTTTTAGTTTGTCTCCATTGTTAAGTAATTTTCAGAGGCTTTTTCTATCTATCAAATCCCTGTTACCTAACCCATTGATATTCTCTTCGATAAGGTTAAAACGAACACATTACTGCTTGCATACGGTCACCTGCTTCTCCGGTAAATTTATAACCTTTCGCCATACACCTGCGTCAGTGCCTTCACCTTTCTTATCAGTAAGGTTATGGAGTGAACACAAACACCTGCCAGTCTGCCTGCAAGCACTTAACCGTTCCCTTGATAATGTTACAGGACAGTCACCTATACCTACCTGGTTCTAATCAAATATTCATACCTGCGTGTACTATTGTTTTTCCTGCTTCCATCATCCCCTTCCTTCCTTTCCATCCTTCCTTCATTTCCTTCCATTTGTCTTTCTTACTCCTTCTGGTAGTCTGACCCTTCTTCTCTACCGTGAACCTAATAAAAACACTCATTAAAACCCGACTGATCTCCCTTTTGCCCTTTGGATATAGTTGGTGTAAGAGGCGGCAGCGTCTGACAGTACTGACCTAAGGAACTTCACATATTAGAGACCTTGTGTTTATTATTGAGATTCGTGAAAGGGCAACAAGGGAAGATAAATAAAAAGAAGAAATGATACAGACCCGAACAAATGTCACTGGATAAACAGACAAGGATTAGGAAACACAAAATAGACCGTGACAGTAAATTAAGTCAGAAGAAGAAAAAGTAGACAAAAACAGTACTTGACTTACCTGTTTGCATACCTTCACCTTTCTCTTAATTAAGGTTAGAGAGTAAACGCATACATAATACACCTGTCTATATGCACACACACGCACGCACATACACATACCTTAACCTCCCTGTCTGTCCCCTCCTCCTCCTCCTCCTCCTCCTCCTCCAAGCTGCAAATGTTACCTACCTAGCTTACCTCCCTCCCTACCTCCTTATCTTTCTCCCTCCCTACTGTCTCTTTGCATTCTTTCCTTTCCTTCCTTCTTTCTTCTATTGTTTGTTCCTTCCTTTCTTTCTTAGTTTTCTCTCCTTTGACATCTTCTTTTCCTCCTTACTTTCTTTTCTTAACTATTTTCTTTCTTTGGTCCCTGTTTTACTTTATTTTCTACCCTTTTTTCCTTCCTTTCTTTCCCTTCCTTCTTTCTTTTCTTTCTTCCATCTTTTGTTTGTTCCTTTCTTTCTTAATTTCTCCTTCCTTTGACGTCTATTTTTTCCTCCTTGCTTTCTTTTCTTTTCTATCTTTTCCTTCTTTCATCCTTCTGTCTTTCCTGTGTTCCTTCCTTTCTTAATTTCCCCTCCCTTGACATTTCTTTTCCTCCTTACTATCTTTTCTACCTACCTCCCTCCCTGTTGTCACTTTCCCTCTCTGTTCCGCTCACCTGAAGGCAGTCACCTGTTAACCTTCTCACCTGCCCTCACCTCACCTTACCTCACTTCCCTTGCCTTGGCCTGTTGAGGTAAGGGAAGGGAGGGAGAGAAAGGAGGTGGGGGTAAGTGTGTGTGGGGTGGGGGAGGTTGTTGTGTGTGTGTGTGTGTGTGTGTGTGTAGGTTGCTTTTCAAATGATTTATTATGCTCCTATTCACCTCCTCCTCCTCTTCGTCGTCCTCCTCCTCCTCTCCGTCCTCATTCTCGTTCTTCTCCTCCTCTTCCCCTCGCCCTCATTCTCATCCTGTTCCTCCTCCTCCTCCTCCTCCAACTATTTCCTAATCATAATGTTAACTCTCCCTTTCTCCTTTTTTTTCAATAGTTATAAGTTTTAGGACATTTGAGAGAGAGAGAGAGAGAGAGAGAGGTTATTTTTGAAGGTTGCCTCTCACCGCCCACACACTCCCAAAGTAACCCACACCTCTCTCTCTCTCTCTCTCTCTCACTCTCTCTCTCTCTCTCTCTCAACCTCTTCACGCCCCACATTCCTCCGAACTCCCCTTCCCTTTTCCTCCTCCCTTCTCCCTTCCTTCCTTCCTATTCCTTCCCTCTTTTTTCTGTACTTTTTTCCTTCCATTCCCTCCCTTCCTTCTTTCTCTTCTTCCTTCCATCTTTTGTTTGTTCTTTTCTTTCTTAATTTCTCTTTTCTATGACGTTTTATTTTCTCCTTTTCTTTTCCATCTTTTCCTTTTCTTTCGTTTGTTTCTTCCTTCCCCTTTTATTCTTCTTTACTTTCGTCTTCCCATTCCATTCTTCCTTTTTTCTTTCTATCCTCCCTTTCCTTCCTTCTGTCCGTTCCTCACTCCCCTCGCTCCCTCTCACTCTCCTTCCTTCACGCTATACTAAAAGCAGAAGTCACCACACACAGACACACACTCACACACACTGAGCGGCGAACACGATACTTCTTTGCACGTCACCCAAGCCGTAGGAGGAGCCAGCTTAGGAGAGAGAGAGAACTGTAAAGGTTTATTTTCACCCAGAGAAACGCGTGCTAGGTTGTGGTGGAGGTCGTGGTGGTGGTGGTGGGTGGGTAATATGATCTAAGGCTATGCAAATACCTACCTAAACTACTCTGCATATCTATTACTACTACTACTACTACTACTACTACCATTTTCATTATTTTCCTCTTCCTGTTGTTACTACTACTACTATTACTACTACTACTTCTACTATTACTTCTACTACTACTACTACTACAACTACACGAGCGATTTAATTCTACGTTAGTTCATGTGTGTGTGTATATATATTTCTATCTATTTAAGTATCTTTCCACGGTATCTATCTATCTATATCTATCTATGTTACGGAGATGAGCACCGAGGCCAGGCGTAGCTATAGTATAATGTTTCAAAGTCGGTCTGGTATAATTAGAATCGAAGAGAACTATAAACTTTTTTTTTTTTTTTCCTTTACATACTTATTAATCCTCTTTTGCTAATTTTCTAACTTCATTTTTCCTTTCTATAATGGCGCAGAGCTTGTCCTTCGTCCCTAAACCTCAATTATTCCCAAGTTGCCAGTGAAAGCTTATATTTAGAACCTGTATGGGCGGGGGAAACACTGCTTACATTATCCATTAGTATTCTTATAGCCTAGTACCCTTAATATGGACAGTGGGCGGCGGACATGGCTTCATACATTGAGGCATCGACATATTTATAGTTTCTAGGAAGATGGGCGGAGGGCGCGTAAGGCATTGCTTGCTATGAATCCAAGACATTTTATCTCTATAACCAGGACACATTTGAAACCTATCGCCCCACTCACCTTCAGATAAAACAAATGACGCAGAGATATGTACAGCGACCTCTCAATCACTTTATACGCACGACTGCCCTGAACGGAGACAACACAAGCGTGATTCCTTGATTGAAACGTGTCGAAGGTGGCTTGCTGGGGTTTGAGGGTGGATGGCTGATGTCAAGGCCCCGCGGATAGATAACACGAACAGAACGGAAAGGAAGGAAAGGAGGGAAGGAAGTAGCTAGCAGTGGGGAACCGTATACGTGGCTAGATATACAAGACTTAACCCAAAACCTATTAAAATTAAACAGTTGTGTAGAAGGATTGAGTGGCTGGTTTCATGCTCTCGTGAAAGCATATTAGACAGCACGCGAACCACCACACTGCTTGCAATGGAGAACCTTATACGTGGCTTTATGGTACAAGACTTAACCCAAAAGGCATTAAGGTTAAACAGCTGTGTGCAAGGATTGAATGGTTGGTCTCATGCTCTCGTGAATGCATAAGGTAAAACTCTTAATACTGGAACACACTGCTTGCAATGGAGAACCTATACGTGGCTAGATGATACACAACTTAATTAACCCAAAACATAATAAGGTTAAACAGCTGAATGGAAGGATAGAGTGGGAGTGTCCGGTGTCTTGTCCTCGTAAAGACATAAGGTAACGCTCCCATTACCAGAAGGATGTCAGAGGGTTGATAGGAGTGTGTGGCTCATGTCATACCCTCATGAATGCATAAGGTTGTGATCTCATTATGAAACCACATGCACTTTTGAGTAAGACTTGCAAATGCATGAGGTATATGTCGGTCTCATTACCACAACACAGATACGGCTTATAGGGAGACTTCGTGGTGAATATTAGGTGTAAATGACTCTCTGATTAACACCACACAGATGCGCTCTTTGGTTAAAACTGTTCGTGGCTGTTCTGTTGATTATTCTCGGTGTTGTGTGTGCGTGTAAGTGGGTAGGTGGGTCATGCTGTGTTTTGCCTGCAGACACAAGCAAGCAAGCAAGCACCAGCTGTTAGGGGTTATTGTGTGCTGTTGGTGTGAAGACGTTTGTGCTCTCCGTCTCTCCTTGTTATTTTCTTAGCCATTCTTGGTGTGATCAGCTGACGGCCTCCCAGCTGCTCTGAATGTCACTTTTGTAACTTCTGAAGAATAAAATTGATAGACTAAATTATAAAAGTGAAAATGAGCAAAAATAGATAAGTAAAATAATGAATGCGTAAGAGTTTGAAAGTAAATAAGTGTTTGTTATGTGGTTCCAGCGTCTACATGTGTTGAATAGAAATGTCTGGTGGAAAATACAGAAGCAGGAAAATATTAGAGAGAGAAAAACAATCGTATCACAACAGCAAAACTATAAAAAAAAACACTGCTCGAGGCGGGATCAGAATAGTAATGTTATATTGAGAAGAAAATCCTAGAAAAATCAGAAAATAATTGAAAAAATCCTAGCACGACAGCAGTGAGGAAAAAAAACATAACTTGAGGCAGTATCAGGAACTTGAATTTGCTGAATAATAGTTACGTGTAGAAAAGAGAAAATACTGAAGAGAAAGCATCGGAAAGAAAAATAACAGAAGAGCCATCAAAAAACTGCTTGAAGCTGAATCATAATCTTGAGTTTGTTGGGTCTAAGCAACGTTGCCAGATTGTCTCACTCAGCCTCTTATATTTACCGACTTCCACCCAAAAACTGTCTCGTGAACCATAATAAAGAGCTTCACTTATAATTATCGTACAAATAGTTAATTCCTGATGTTTCCTGGCGATAGTTAGGCGTCAGAAACCGGTAAATACTATGCTCTGAGTACGATAACCTGGCAACGGTGGGTCTAAGATATCCATTTTTATTTTCTCCATCTCTCGTGTGACATTTGTTGCGCGTAGCAGCTCGCGGTCAATCAGTCTGTTGCTCCCTCCCTTGATCTTGCTTGTCCCGCGCCCACTCCTATGACGGACAGCTCGGTCAACACAGTAGTGGCGGTATCATGTGTTCGCTGTGACGTGCGACATGACACTCACTTCACTTGCTTCTCGCTGTTATCAGAAGAGAAACTAAATATAATAAAAGCAGCGTAGGACAAAATAAAATGTATATGTTTGTTATGATGTTTTTTTCGTTACTAGGTTATCAGAGCTTTAAATAGATAGATAAATATGAAAGGAAACTACTACTATTGCTGTTGTTACTATTATTACTACTACTACTATTCCTCCTTTTATCCTCCTATTCTTCATTCTCTTTCCTTCTTTCTAATAGTTTCCCTTTTTATCCATCTCCTATTCCTCATTTTCTTCCTTCTTCTCTTTCATTCCTCCTTTTTCACTCATCTTCTTTATACTACTACTACTACTACTACTACTACTACTACTACTACTACCACCACCAGCACCAGCCTAACCCTTTGAGCCTATAATCAGAGTTACCTGGTGCGTGGCTGCCTCAAGGCCCACCTGGTGTCCATTAACCTCACACCTGCCCTCCTTGCTCACACCTGCACTGGGATACTTGTGGCAGCCTTCTCCTCTAACACCTGAGAAGCTTGCCTACCTACGTACCTTACCTACCTGGCTGATCCTGCTTACCCACTACGTGTTTACTTATGTGTTTACCTACTTAGAGTGACGAACAGGTATTGGACGGATGGTTAAGTAGACGGTCTGATACCAATGTTAATACTTATCCATACAGCATTATGCATACATTTCTTGCACGTAATAAGTAAGTTAGTGAGTAGCGAGTTTTTATTTTTAATTTTTTATTTATTTATTTTTTTCCTTGAACTGTTTCCTCTACTGTAAAAAAAAAGTAGGATAATTACATGGATACGTGAGGTAATAGATGGATATAGATAGATAGATAGTGTATTGACCTACATACATACATATAATACATACAGTTAATACATCCCAACATGCATGCAGTTTTTTTTATGCAAACTATGATAAAGTAGTAATAGTAATGATAATAAGAAGGGTATATAAATAGCCACAGCATTTACGAGTTTTTACACATAATACTTTGATAAAATGAAATGATATGGATATAGACAGACAGATAGATAGGTAGAAACAGGTAGATATAGAGACATATAGTTTTTTTTTCTACGGCAGAGGGGACAGCTCAAGGGCGCAAAAAAAAATAATAATAATAAATAATGAAAAAAATGACCGGTACTTACTGCTCCTGAATAGAATACAGAGGAGTGGCCAAAAAGATAAAGATAAAGAGATAGATACATAGATACGGTAAATATACAGACAGACAGGTACGGTAAAGAGTTAGAGAAATAGATATAGGTCACACTTATGCAGGTAACACAGGTGTGACAGGACAAGTGTTTGGATTTCAACTTACCTGGCGAGGGTGCTGACGGCAGGTGTGTGTGTGTGTGTGTGTGTGTGTGTGTGTGTGTGTGTGTGTGTGTGTGTGTTCACTGGCTCCACAGGTGTTCGGTTTCAGCTTTATTAAAATGACGGAGTTTAAAATGTAAAAGTGAAAATAAAAAATAAAAAATGTTTGATGCGTCACCAACTGATATAATCTCTCGTCCTATCTGTCATGTCCAGTTATCTATTCTTTATCTCTCCTTATTTATCTGTATATCTTTTACTTCCCTCCTTTCTTTGTCTGTTTATGTTTCTTCTTATTACTTGTTCTCTATACCTTGTTCTTTCTTTTTTTAGTCCTTAGAGATCTCTTTATCACCCTTACTTTACTTAGCCTATTCGTATATCATCATTTGTGTGTTTTTCTACGTTTCTTCAATGCCCTGTTCTCCCTTATGTAGTACTTCCATACCCTGTTCCCTCCTTTCTTAGTCATTGCAGATCTCTTTATCGCCCTTATTTTACGTAGCCTATTCGTATATCATCATTTGTGTGTTTTTCTACGTGTCTTCTATACCATGTCCTTCCTTTTTTTATCTCCTCTGATCGTATTTCTTTCTCTGATGGTTCTGTCTTATGTTTTACTCCATCCGATTTGTTTTCCATCCATTCTGTCTTTCCATCCTTCCTTCTTTAACCTTAGCCTGGTCGTATATCTTCGTTTGTGTGTTCTGTCTTACTTCATTTGTTTTGTCCTCCGTCCTTCCTTCCTTCCTTCCATTACATTACCTCAGTTATTTGTGTGTTCTCGGTACATTTGATTTGCCTTCCAGTCGTTACATGTACCACCATCTTTACCTTTTTTCTCCCTCTCCCTTCCTTCTCACTTTACTACTCATATCTATCTATTCATTCAGCAAAACTTCATACCTACTCCAGACACTCTTACAACCACCTAACCTAACGACGCGTGTCTCCCTCCCCCACAGACCTTCACTGCCTGGCCCTTCTTACTCACGTCACTCCCCATATCTATCTGTTTATTCAAGAAAACTTCATTCCTACTTATAGCACTTTTACAACGACCTAACCTAACCTCCCCCACAGACCTTCACTGCCTGGCCCTTCCTTCTCACTTTACTACTCATATCTATCTATTCATCCAGTAAAACTTCATACCTACTTCAAGCACTCTTACAACCACCAAACCTAACCTAACCCAACCTAACCACACGTGTCTCCCTCCCCCACAGACCTTCACTGCCTGGTGCAACTCACACCTGCGGAAGGCGGGCACCCTCATCGAGAGCATCGAGGAGGAGTTCAGGAATGGCCTCAAGCTCATGCTGCTGCTGGAGGTGAGTGACGTGACCTTTGCCTGGAAGTTGTGTTTTTGTGTGTTTTGGGGTCATTTTGTAGGCTCTTTGTGTTGTTAGGATTGAAGGTCATCTTAATTGCAGGCTCTTTGAACTTAATATATCTTGTCAGGGTCTTTGTGATTGTAGGTCACTCATCCTGCAGTCTTCATGTTTTGTTAGATCTTGCAGGCTCTTGCTTCGTAGGTCATCTCTCGCAGGCACTTGCTAATGTTCTAATGTTCGTAGGTCATTTCTCGCAGGTTCTTCTTATGTTCCAATGTTCGTAGGTCATCTCTTGGCGGTTCTTCTTATGTTCTAATGTTCGTAGGTCATCTCTTGCAGGCTCATCTCCTTATATCCGTAGGTCAGTCATCTTGCAGGTTTTCCTTATGTTCTAATGTGCGTAGGTCATTTGGCAGGCTCCTCATGTTCTGGTGTTCTTAGGTTCCTTATGTTCTTATCCCCTTAGGCTGTCTTGTAGGTTCTTCATGTTCTTACGTTCTCTTGTAGTCTTCTTATGCTTCTATGTTCCTTTTGTTATCCCTTCTGTTCTTAGGCCATCTTCCAGACTCCTCAAGTTCTTGTTATTTTCTTCTTAGGCCATCTTACAGACTTCTCGTATTCTTAGGTTCTATTGCAGTCTTCATATGTTCCTTTTCGTCATGTCCTGACGTTCGTAGGCCATCTTGCAGACTCTTCATGTTCTTGTTATTTTCTTCTTAGGTCATCTTACAAACTTCTCGTATTCCTTATGTTCGTAGGCCATCTTGCAGACTCCTCGTTTACTACTTATAGTCGTAGATCATTTCTTGCAGACTATGTTCTTAGGTCCTCTCGCAGTCTTCTTATGTTCCTCATGTTCCCTCGTTCCCGGCAGGTCATCTCCGGCGAGACTCTCCCTAAGCCAGACCGCGGCAAGATGAGGTTCCACAAGATCGCCAACGTCAACAAAGCTCTCGACTTCATCGCCAGCAAGGGAGTCAAGCTCGTCTCCATCGGCGCTGAAGGTAGGGAAGGGCGGGGCTGGTTAGAGTGTGGTAGGGCGGGGCGCAAAGGATTGAATGGAAAGAATAGACGGAGTGAAATGGTATGGAACGGGAGAAGATGAAAAGGAAGGTGTTACGTGTTGATAGGAAGAGGAAAGAGTGAACGAGAGGAAGAAAAAAGAAAGGGAGGTTACGTGTTGATAGGAAGAGTAGAGACAGAAGGAAAGAAAGGAATTGGGAGGAGAAAGATAAGAGGAAAGGGATGGAACGAGAAAGTAGTAGATATATAGATATAGATTGATAGAGAGAGATAGTATAGATAAATAACTCCAAGATGACTACAGAAACACATAACCCTGACCTCAAAACTCTTAAGCATTCAACAGTTAAATCTATGTATCTTTTTATCTATAATAAGAGCATACACTATACCTACGCGTTGCCTCGGTGCTCAGATCCGTAGCACTGACCATCGTGACATCGTGAGAGAGAGAACAAGAGGTCGAGAAGAAAGGGAGGAAAATGCAATGGAGGAAGGTCGTAGAGTACAAGTTACGGTGCGTGGAAATGGAGAAAAGGGAGTGACTGACAGGGCGGAAAAGAGTGGGAAATAACAGTACACAAAGAAGGGCGGGGTGGAGAGAAGGGAGGGAGGGAGGGTGAGATTATTGGGGAGAAGGGAGGGAGAGAGATACAGAGGAGGAAAGAAAGGAGGGAAACGGAAGGGACGAAGGAAGAAAGGGAAGGAAGTAGAGATGAGAGAGGAGGAAGGAGGGAGGCAGATTGAGAGAGGAGGCGATAGAAAAGAAGGAAGGAGAGATAGGTAGATATGAGAGGGGGTGGAAAGAAGAAAGATAGGGAGATAGGTAGAGATAGAGAGGCCAGGAAGGAGGAAGGGAGATATAGGCGAAAGGAAGGAAGCACAGAGGTGAGGGAGAGGAGGGACAGATAAGACAAATGAAAAGGAGAAAGAGAGAAAGGAAGAAAAGGAAGGAGGGACAGATTTGAGCAGGTGTACTATCGACTTCAAATGCCTCGAGAACACCCTTTATTTACAAAGACAAGATATGGCAGCGTCGCTCTTCCTCCCCATCTCCCAGGGGTAAGCTAACTGTCAAGCGTCTCTTAATACATACTTCTCTAATGATGCTTAGCTATTGATTCTGTCTGTTCCTGCGTGGAAATAGCTTCGGGTTAGCAACACACGCCTATAAGAAGCCTGTAGTTAGTCTTTTGTCTCTAAACGTGAGTCAGAAACGTGGGGTCTGACTATATATATAGTGTTCTGTGTTTATTATGTGTGTTAATGTGAGAAAATGGCTTTGAATTAGCAACACACGCCTATAAGAAGCCTGTAGTTAGTCTTTTGTCTCTAAACGTGAGTCAGAAACGTGGGATCAGATACGAGACAAGAATTTTAAGTGCAGGAAGATAAACAGCTGAGCGGGAAACATAAGAAATAAATGAAAGAAAGAGGCATAGGAAGAGATAGGATAACAGAACAAGAAAACAATAAAGGAAAGGGAGAAATATGGGATAAGATATGATGGCAGGACAGGGCAGAATCAGGAAACAGAAGGGGGAGGATACAGTAGGAAAGAAAGGATATCAGGGTTGGGAAGTACAGGGAAACATAGTCGATGGAAGGAATCATAGGAGGAAAAGATCAGAAAGCATAACAAGACAGAACCAGGAGACAGAAGATGGGAGGAGTATTTATAAGTGGAAAAAGAAAGGAAGGACTGTAGGAAGGAAAAGGAAGGATAGCAGGGTGGAGCAAGACTGGGAAACAAAGTAGAAGGAAGAAAGGAGTGTAGAAAAATATTAAACAGAAGACCAAAGACTAAACCAGGAAACAGAGAAAGGGAGGAGTATATTTAAGTGCTCAGGAAAAGATAGGTTAGCAGGGTGGGGCAAGGAGGTGAAAATGGGAGATGAAAAGGCTGAAGTTTAGGAAAAGACAGGACAGCAGGACAAAGCAGAAACAGAAAACAGGGTCAGTAAAAGTAGGAAAAGATCAAATAGCAGTTGAAAGGGAGAAGTGTGAGTTGGAAAAGAGAAAGGAACAGGGTGGAGCAGGATGGGGAAACTTAACCCGGTACCAGCGGGGATCATGATTCTTAATGGTCCCTCTAAGCGAGAAAAATGAGAAAAAATCACCCCTCACACAAACCATTTCATAATATATATCAAAGCATTTGTGATCAGTTTATGTATCATCTATTTTGGGGGGTTAAAATCATGGCACAAATTTGGCCCGTCGCTGCTACACGGTAAGGCCACAAATTTGGACTGTTGCTGCTACCGGGTTAAGTAGAAGGAAGAAAGAAGTGTAGGAAGAGATAGGACAGCAGGACAAAGCAGAAACAAGGGAAGGGAGGAATGGAAGTAGGAAGGGATAGATAGCTCAGCAGGGTGGGGCAAGAAGGCATAACTTAAGAGACAGAGAAAGAAATAACATAAAAGGAGAGACAGGAGGGTGTGGTAGGGAGGTGAAACAAAGTACTAGCACAGTGTGAATAGGAAAAGAGAAGTGCACAGGACAGATCAAGACTGGGAAACTTAAGAAGAAGGAAGAAAGGAGTGTAGGAAGGGATAGCTTAGCAGGGCAGGGCAAGAAGGCAGAATTTAAGAGACAGAGAAGGAAAGAACATAGAAGGAGAGACAGGAGGGTGTGGTAGGGAGGAGAAACAAAGTACTACCACAGTGCATTTAAACCCAAGGACATTTAAACTCAAGGCTAAGACTGAATAAGAGAAGAGGAATGAAGGAAATGTATACAACAGGGAGTGAATGCAAATCATAAAGATGACTTAGAAGGACACAGGAAATAGTTAGAAGGATGTGATATGAAGGAAAGTATGAGTATGAAATGAAGATTGAGGGAGATGAGAAAGGGATGAGAGATAGAGACGGTGATGATGGTGGTGTTGAGTGGTGATGAAAATAATGCTGTTGAGTGTTATGGTGATGGTTGCTGCACACACACACACACACACACACACACTCACAAAGGTAAAGCTGTTTAAGAATTATCATGTGAACAAGATGAGAAACCATTGCATAAGCATTTGATCCTTCTTAAAACACACACACACACACACACACACACACACACACACACACACACACAAGATAGTCTCCAGACCCAACAAACTTATATTACAGAGAGAGAGAGAGAGAGAGAGAGAGAGAGAGAGAGAGAGAAGAGAGAGAGAGAAGAGAGAGAGAGAAGAGAGAGAGAGAGAGAGAGAGAGAGAGAGAGAGAGAGAGAGAGAGAGAGAGAGAGAGAGAGAGATAATGACACAATTGTAATGCTCCTTCTATCCAATGTCTTCCTTATCTATCTTTTCCCTATTTATCTCTTCCAGCCTTCTCTCCCTTATTTAATATCTCCTTTATCAACCTCTCTCCCTGTTCATTGTCTTTCCCCTACCCCCTTTTATTCCCTTATTATGTCCATTATTCTTCCTTTATTTCCTTATCCCATCCAGAAACTTTCCTGCACTCCTCTTCCTCCTCCTCCATCTTCCATTCCCCTAAACTAACCTTTCTTCACCTTATCTAACTCCTCCATTCATCATCTTTTCCTTTTTCTTTTTTCTATAATTATTTCAATTGGTCAAACTTTCACCATGTATTCCTTTCCTCTCTTTTGGCCACTCCTCTTAACTCTTTTATAGGAGCAGTGATTTGTGGGCTTTTTCTCATTATTGTTTTCCTTTTTTGCCCTTGAAATGTTTCCTTTACTGTAAAAAATAATACTTGCTGGCGACCACAAGTCCAGCACGTGATCAGACCGTGGCTCACCTAACGCTTCTTCACCCCCTTTGCAGAGATCGTGGATGGCAACCTTAAGATGACTCTGGGTATGATCTGGACCATCATCCTGCGCTTCGCCATCCAGGACATCAGCGTGGAGGAGATGACGGCCAAGGAGGGGCTGCTGCTCTGGTGCCAGCGCAAGACGGCGCCCTACAAGAACGTCAATGTTCAGAACTTCCACACGTCCTTCAAGGTTGGTGTTGGAGTCTCTTCAGGGGCATTAGATTCTCTTTAATGGACTTCTGTGTTGATTGACTTCTACATCGCCTTATCATATTATCTTACATTATTATACATTATTCATTTGTTTATTTTACATTTGTTTAGGCTGGTATATGTTCTTTGGGGCCTTTGGATTTGCATTAGTTAACTTCCATATTGATTATCTTCTATACGTTCCATATTAGTTAACTTTACACGTCCTTCAAGGTTCATATTATAGTCTTTTGGGGTCTTAGATTCACATTAGTTAACTTCATACAAAGGCTCTGGTATTAAAAGAACAGGGTAGGGTTTGAAGTCTTAATTCAGTATTCCGTAGTATGACGAGAGATGTATGGAGACTTCAATGGCGTTTATACACTAATAAAGGCCTTTGATAAATATGGGTGATGTCAAAAAGGTCTCAGTTCTTAAAGGGCAGGAGTAGAACTAGCAATGGGTCCATCTTTCTTTTCTCCTTACTGCTTACTCCCTTCTCCATCTTACTCATCATTTCTCGTGGTAACCCAATGCTCCCTCCCTCAGGATGGCTTGGCCTTCTGTGCGCTCATCCACCGACACAGGCCAGACCTGCTTGACTACTCCCAGCTCTCCAAGGACGACCCTCTGCACAACCTCAACCTGGCCTTCGACATTGCAGAGAAGCACCTCGATATCCCCAGGATGTTGGACCCTGATGGTAGGTGTCGGACAGGGCTAGATGCTAAGGAGAGATGAAGAGCAAGGAGGGACGAATTAGGGAGAAAGGAGTGTCATAGTGAAGTGTATGCTAAGTAAAGAAGGGAAGCAGGGAGGAATGAGAAAAGGAGAGGGAGATAGGGTAGTGATAGGGGATGGTAGGTGCTGGATAGGGCTATATGCTAAGGGAAGAAGAGGAGCAGGGAGGGACAAGAGAGGGAGAAAGGAGTATCAGAGTGTAGTATATGCTGAGTGCAGAAGAGAAGCAGGGAGGAATGAGAAAAGGAGAGGGAGATAGGGTAGTGATAGGGGATGGTAGGTGCTGGAGAGGGTTATTGTTAAGGGAAAAAGGGAAGCAGGGAGGGACAAGAGAGAGAGGGAAAGGGAAAGGAAGGGTTGAAGGGTTAGGAATTGGTAGAGACATCATTGGTGGATTGTATCATAATCAAAGTTGGCCAGGGCTAGATTCTAAGGGGAGAAGGGGAGCAGAGAAGAACAAGAGGGAGGGAGAGAGAGTATAGCAGTGTTAGGGGTTGGTAGAGGCATTGGCAGGTTGTATTAGTCATAGCTGGGGTTGGCCATGGAAGGGAGAGAAAGGGTGTGACAGAGGAAAGTAGATGGAACAGTGATGATGAAGAGAATGGAGGAAGGAAGAAATGAAAGGAACATTGGTGGTTATAGCTGCTGGAAGTAATCTAGAATCTAACAGTAAAGGGAATGGAGAGAGAAAGATATTATAAGGAATAAGAGAATGGTCCTGAGTGCTTAGACAAAGGTAAGGCGAGTTGCTATAAAAAGTCAATCAGTTTTACCAACAGACATACTGGGTAAATGAGGCTCTGTATTACATTACTTATCTGAAAGTCATATTGTTTCCTTCCTTATTTAAGGTTTGAAATATACCCTGAAGTAGTTTAGTTGTTAAGGGTTAATTGTGTTCACTTTTATTATCCACTTTCCTATTCAGAGAGTCCAGACGAGATGAACTGAACAAGAAGCCATTCACTCGCCACTAACACAATCCTTCCCTCCCCAGCCCTGGAGATAAAGGCAGATAGAGTCCATTGTTCTTCCAGCCCTGTATCAACCTCTACTTGTGTCCATCATGCTTACGCCACACTAGCAACACAACATAACACACTGTACTCTCCCTTGGGTCACACTAAGCATGGACTCTTTACCACATGCCTCACTCACCCTCCAAGAGACAGCAGTGATCCTTTATATCAGCTGTTGCTTCTCTGTTTTAAGGGGGAACTGTTACAAAACTATCTATTATTATCGTCTCATTCTTCTTGTCTTCAGTCACATGAGAGGCAGTGAAGAGAGACTATGCAGTGATCTCATGTCTAGTTTTGTCTATATTTCACTTTTAACAACAAAAACAAGCATTACAGACAAAACATTTAGCATTAAAATCGTTAAGGAAGAATGATTTGTACATACAACATTCATAAACACAAAAGGAGCACCAGGATATCGCTCTCTCTATGTGTGTGTGTTCATGTACATAAACATCATCATCACCTTCTTGCTATGTTGTGTCCGTGCCTCACCCGCCCTTACTTCTGATACCACCACACTCTTGTACGCTCACCCCCAAGCACTCACTCTCTCACTCCTCACGTGCCTTCCTTGCAGACCTGGTCAACACCCCGAAGGCCGACGAGAGGGCCATTATGACCTACGTCTCTTGCTACTATCATGCCTTCCAGGGGGCTCAGCAGGTAAACCACAGCCGAGTGCCCCTGCCTCATCCAGACCCCCTTCCTTCACTAGACTCAGATCCGTGTTCTCAAATGTATCGGCGCTTCTATACGCCTGTTCATAAAGCCTCTCGTGGAAGTTTCTTAGATTTCCATGGGCTGTTTTGGGATACCAGTGATAGTTTGACATGTCCTCTACATCACCATCCATGAAAGTCTGGTTAACCTTCTCTGTGGCCTTGGGAAACAGGTGCATTTGTAAAGCCTCTTGTGGAAGTTCCTTAGATTTCCATGGATTGTTTTGGGATACTGGTGATAGTTTGCCATGTCCTCTACGTCACCACCCATGAAAGTCCGGTTAACCTGCTCTGTGGCCTTGGGAATTAGGTGTCTCTATACGCCTATTTGTAAAGCCAATTGTGGAAGTTCCTTAGATTTCCATGGATTGTTTAGTGATCCAGGTGATAGTCTGACATGTCCTCTACGTCACCACCCATGAAAGTCCAGTTAACCTTCTCTGTGGCCTCGGGAAATAGGTATCTCTATACGCCTATTTGTAAAGCCAATTGTGGAAGTTGCTTAGATTTACATGGACCGTTTAGTGATGACACGACCTCTCTCTCACCACCCATGAAAACCTGGTTAACCTTCACTATGACCTCTCTTTTGGCCACTCTTTACTTTTGTATGTTGTGGGAGCAGTGAGTAGTGGACCTTTTTTTCTACACTTTTTTTGTTGCCCTTTTATTGTAAAAAAAAAAAAAAAGGCCTCGGGAAATGGTCGTAAAGGGAGACCGACACGTTTCAGAATACGGACCTGACCTCACTTACTTCCCATCATGGCAGCGGGTCTCTTCTTGCCTTGCCCGCATAATCGAGTCATTCCTCACAGCAGCACCTCGACCCATCCCACAGCATGGCCACACACCAGCCAGCCAGCCATTGCCACATACAAGGATCAGCCTCACCCACATCATGTCTCATTTTCCGACACTTCACTTCACTCTCGGCTTGGCCCTTGAAGGATTGGTGCTGGTTTGGAGGTGGACGAACTTGCATAGAATTTAACACTTTCATCTCTTGTGGTAGGGATTTAACCTCTACTGCTGAGAGACATTAGTAAAGTCATGTTGTTTTGGCCAAGGTGTGTTTGTGCCCTAATCCAGTGCAGGCCAAGGAAGGGTCTGCTGTAGCCACCTCCAGGCCCACCAATGTTCACACAACACTCCATCCTGTCACACCACCTCGCAGACAGCTGGAGATGAAAGGAACTAGGAATAATATAAAAGAAATAGTAATGCATTTTCTATAAGAGAAGATCAGGTAAATGAGCATAATGGGTGTATATCTCCATGAATTTAGTTTTTTTTATAACGATTACTTTTCTAATTAACTTGAGCATCGCCATCGAGCTTGTGAAAATGCCCCTCGTGGAATAGTCTTCAGCTCTTTGCATCTTGGTGACAACACACACGAAATCTGAGACATTCACAGATTTTTTTGCATCTCTCCTGCGATGACTAACAGCAGTAGTTTCTGGCAGCACTCTGCAGCAGCACCCGGTCTGACTCACTCCCACAGCACTGCCGCAGCCTAAGAGGGGCCCCTGAGACACTGCCCAGCCTCTCTGTTGTGTCCCTTAACAGCACTGCAGCATTGTGTGTCCTGCTGTCCATTGTCTGCCCTGGCTGCCTGCCGCCCTGTGCTCCTCAGAGTCTCAATGCATGGAACGGGCGCTCGGAATTACTAGTCTTGTTAAATTTATTCTGGATTCCGTAGATGTAGCACGGAAGCATCCTTAAAATATACTTACATAATCAAAACAAGACATGATTCTAGCCTTTCAGTAAGATATATTTACCTTTGCATACAGTTCTAAATTTTTGTCTTGTATAGTAAATGGAAATATGGTTAAATAATGTTGTTTCTCATGTTTTTTTATGCCACCTCCATGCATTGAGCTCATGACTTGCACACCAGATGGACTAGTAGTCTTGGGCGTTGCAGGCTGACCACTACCATTACTGTGTTGTGCTGAGTAGATCCTGAGAGAGAGCATTCACCTGTTTTAATTTAAGACCTGGTAACCTGCATGGGAGAGTAGTATATGTGTTCCGCCGGCTGGCCCCACACCAGGCAGGCGCACCGCACAGGTTTTGTTCCGTGTAGTTCTGTCTTCCTGGATCTTGGTGGTTCATGCAAAGGCGAAACCATATTTTTGTTATTGTTATCGTTATTATAATTTTCCGTATCAATGACTGAGTATGGCCTGAGACACACAATTCTGGAACACATTGAACTCCTTTCCATGATCACCACTTACACTTCATTCACCATGGGCAAGGTAGTCTTTAGGGCAGCTTCAAGACACGAGAAAACATTTGAAAGTCTGAGTAGGAAAGATCACCTAGTGAATTGCACATTATATACAGTTATCATACGCCATTGAAGTATTATGGGTATGATCATATCAGTAACACACACACATACACACTCAAATATACACACACATTCATACACCAAGCTTATTCAGGGAGGGTATTGGTTGAGGATCAAGAGTCAAGCATGCGATCAGACCATGGTGAATCACATACACACAGATGGGACAGTATGAACATAGCACAACTAAGTTAATACACAGCATCTTTTAGGAGTGTGGGTCTCAGCCATCACTCAGTCCTGCCTGTGCTGCTGCCTGTGCATGATTTATGTCTTAATGCTCGCGATTTTTTTAATATATTCCTCTAACCACGATCTCTAGCTAAAACGAGGCCACGGTTGGTTGTCTCCGCCACCCGCTGTCAGGGTGGTGGCGGGCAGCACGTCAGCCCAGTGGCAGCCTCCTATAGCCTCAGGGACGACCACTGACTTAGAGATCCTGTCATTGCTAGCGTCCTAAAATCTGCCATTCACAATTTCTCCATTCCCATTTTTCTTTTCCTTTAGTTATTCAATTCTTTGGTAGATTTTGAAGTTGGGTAATTGAAAATCATCGCTATATGTTTGAAATTCAGTGACTCTATAGGTTCCATTAATTACCAAGGATCTGAGGCATTAAAAGACCTTAATTAAACTGTCCATCATGCATTATTTAATTCTTTGGCAGATTTTGAAGCTGGAAAACTGAATGCCATCAATATACGTTCGAAATTCAGTTACTTATTTGTTTTCATTGATTAACTTGAGGCATTAAAAGACCTCCGTAATGTTGGGCGATCATACAAAGTTCATTGTCCTTGAGGCTGGTGAGAGGCTGGCCCAGTGCAGGCACCAGCAACCTGAGGCAGCAGGAATTACACTGAATGAGCAGCCGCCGCCTCCTTCCATTCAGTCCTTGCAGTCTCTCAGTCCAGTGTGCACCAGTCCTACCTAATACACTAATTTTCCAGCCTGTGATGTGCAAGTGCTCCCAGCTGCGGACAGGCTTGTGTGTGCGTGTGACTAACCGTGTACATAAACCTTCACAGACATTTCGGAGGGAGTCCCCGATGAACGAGCTGTGATGACTTACGTGTCCTCATATTACCACACTTTTACCGGCGTGCAGAAGGTGAGTGGACGGGAGAGAAGTGATTGGCGAGTGTGTGGAGTGTGTGTATTAGGGCTGAGAGGAGAAGGTTGAGTAATAGGGTGTGTAAAGGTGGCAATTGTGTGTTAGTGTTGAAAGTAAAGGACAGGAATGGGAGTCTGGAGGTGATAGTTGTGTGCTTGTAGTGTGTGTGTGTATGTGTATGTGTCAGTGAAGAGACTAGAGGACTGTATAAGGGAGTGTGAAAGTAAGTGGGTTGGCATTAGTCGTGAGTGTATGTGTGTGTGTGTGTGTGCAGGCCTTATTGTTGAGGACAGAGTAAGGGAGAGTTGCGTTCGGATGTGTGGTGATTCTTAGTGAAAAGTCAGTAAGATCCGGTTGTTTGGGTTGGTTGTTTAAGAGAAAGTAGAGAGATTTTGATACAGATGTTAAGTTAGCCTGGGTTTATCAATTGGAAGTTTAGGCGAAAGGAGAAGTTAGATTTGAAGTTGTGTATGACGAATGGAAGTGTGATGAGTTGAAGGGATAAAAGAATATGTGTTGGATGTCAAAACGAAGGGACTAATGAACATATATCTCATGAGAGACATCTAAGTAAAAGGCTATGAGATTTATTAAGCTGTCAAGTGTTAGTGAAAGGAAGGAGGATGAAGGTGAGAGTTGGTACCACTTGCCATGATGCTTGTGGTGGTAACAGTGCAGAACAAGAAGCTAGCTGTTGCATCCTCAGCCAGTGTTTTGACGTGAGTGTGTAGTAGCTACTAACTGACACCCGCTCATCATCATCATCAGCAAGTGCCTATTTTACAGCTCCACTCACTGCCCCCTTGCCCTTACTTAGCCATAGCATAACACAATACCTCCAGCTTGAAACACACATTTATTTTATTTATTCTCCATGTCAAAAATTAGACTCCAAAACTTAAATGGGTGATATAAAGTAATTTTCATAGTCCATTGATGATGATTTCTCTTTGTACCCTAAAGAAAGTAATTTATTTTTCACCTATGTGCTTTTTTGGGGGAAATATTAATGATCAAATTTAATGAAGACAAACACTTCAAGAAAATAATTTAAAATACCATAAAAATTGAGGCCCAGAGATCTTATAGTTATTGTTTACCACGACTAATAGGCAAGAAAATCTCCACGAAGTTCATTTTATTGTCGTTAACCTCCATATATATTACCTTTTCTATACTAATCTATATCATATGCTCCCAACTTTATATTAACAGCTCCAGATCATATACTTTCCCCCATGCGATGCCTTCCAGACTAACCTATTGCATATACCCCCCAACTATACCTTAAACTAACACATCAGATCATATATTTTCCCCTTATGATGTGTTTAGTGTAAAAGGGACAGCCAAAACAAGTCAGCACATATTCTGTTTATTTGGCGTCATATGGTGGCTGAATTCTTGATACATCGTGTGGTGGAAAACGTTAAGGAAAAAGTAATCTTATAGTGGGTTATTCATAGGCCTAGTTATGTGATTCTTCTATTGAGTTCGAGGTCTGTAAAGTCTGGCGGTCACTTTAAAATGCGACTTGCTTAAAACTATCAAATGTCAGGTCATCCCTTTACACTGAACGCCTCATATTGTCCCCATACTGTCCCTTCCCCTCACTGACTGACCCTCGTATGGCGGCAGGCGGAGATGGCTGCCAACCGCATCTGCAAGGTCCTCAAGGTCAACCAGGAGAACGAGAGGCTGATGGAGGAGTACGAGCGCCTCACCTCCGACCTGCTGGAATGGATCCGCCGCACCCTGCCTTGGCTCCAGGCCCGCCAGCCCGACAACACCCTGGCTGACCTGCAGAAGAAGCTGGAGGAGTACCGCCTCTACCGCCGCAACCATAAGCCCCCGCGTGTGGAGCAGAAGGCCCGTCTGGAGACCAACTTCAACACCCTCCAGGTCGGTATTTATTAGTGTATTATGTAGTATGTCTGTAGGTTTGTAGGACACAGTAGAAGAGACTCTGCTTGCTTCTGGGCTTAAATTTTCTCCCTTCATATGAGGCATCAAGAATAGAAAGGTGAAACTTGCCCTACCCAATGCCAGGGCTGGGGATAAACTTGCCTTCTTTTCCAGCTCTTTTCACCAACAAAAAAGCGAGCTCTTCTTTGTTAATCAATTGCAGTTTTTCCTTTTCATTCATGATACACTTAATTCGTAGCCATTTTTAGGTAGCTTACTTGGGTTTACAATTTATGGACTTCTTCCAAATGCTAAATATGATGATTATTTTTTAAAGTCCTCTATAATTATGCTTTGGAGTTAGTTATTGTTTGTTGTGACTTTTCTTTATCCTATAGCTGATTCTCATGCACTAAGACACACACATTTCCTCCTGTTCCCTTATGCTCACAGAATCTTATCCACTCCACAGACTAAGCTGAGGCTGTCCAACCGCCCGGCCTACCTGCCCTCCGAGGGAAAGAGCGTCACAGACATCGCCAACGCCTGGAAGAACCTCGAGGGTTGTGAGAAGTCCTTTGAGGAATGGCTGCTGTCTGAGATGATGAGGTCAGTGCTGTGCTCCTTGGGGCTGAGATCTAAGACAGTCATATTTCAGTCAAGTTGTAATATAAGCAGAAAAGTTTAGGCATATTTGATCTTTCATACCCTAGAATGACATGGCTAACTAAAATAAAAGGTGCACTTCCACACGATGAAAAGTTGATTCAGCCAAAAACTTGAATATCACCCAAATATGACTTAGGCAGTTTGTTTACGAGAGTCATGATATACTCTGTAGCCCATTTTTTACTGCCTCTACTCCTACAGCTATATAGGTTTATAGTGTACAGAATTACTTGGTATAAACTGTAGCCCACTTTTCACTGCTTCCATTTCTGTAGGTTTATAGGTATAGAATCTGTAGAATCATTAGGTATAGACTCTGGCCCACTTTTCTCTGTTTAACACCTGCAGGTATATATGTAGGTATAGAATGTATAGAATGAATAGATATACTCTGTGGCCCTCTTTTCACTGTTTCTTCTGCAGATATATAGATACAGTATGAATAGGATGAATAAGTATAGAATCAAGCTCACTTTTCTCTGCTTAACTCCACCAGGTATATAGGTATAGAAGGTATCACATCAATAGATATACACTGTAGCCCTCTTTTCACTGTTTTTCTTCTGCAAATATATAGATACAGTATGAGTAGAATGAATAAGTATAAAATCAATCCCCTTTTCACCATTTCCACTCCACCAAGTATATAGGTATAGAATGTAAAGGTATGCACTGTACCCCACATCTCACTCCTTCCACTCCTCTAGGCTGGAGAGGCTGGAGCATCTGGCCAAGAAGTTCAAGCACAAAGCACAGATCCACGAGAGCTGGACCCAGGGCAAGGAGGAGATGCTCAAGAGCCAGGACTTCCGCCACTGCAAGCTGAACGAACTCAAGGCTCTCAAGAAGAAGCACGAGGCCTTTGAGAGTGACCTTGCAGCCCACCAGGTGATTGTCTCCCTCCTTTGTTGTATTGTGGGAAGCATGTGGGAGAAGAGTTATGGAAGGGGGACTGAAGCATATTGGGATGTCTCTGTTTCTTCCATATTTGAGGCAACAGTAAAGAAAACAGCCAGAAATAAAACTACCCTAAATGAAAGTAGCTAAAAACTCTTCTGAAATAAATGCAAGAGAAAAATGAAAGAAGGGGAACTTAAGTATATTGAGATGTCTCCGTTTCTTCCATATTTGAGGCAACAGCAAAGAAAACCAGAAATATAACTTTATCATAGACTAAAGTAATTGAAAACTCTATTGAAATGAAGGCAAGAGTAATCAAAACAGCAGACCCTTCCCTTCTTACTTTACCCTAAACACACGAAACTGAAAACTGTACCAAAACAAAAATGAGGGTAACCAAGACACTGACCCTACCTTCTTATGTTACTCTATAGACAAATAACTAAAAAATAACCAAAATAAAGAGACAAGTAACCGAGATAGACACTGACCCATTCCCTACCTCTTCCCTCCCATTCCCAGGACCGCGTTGAGCAGATCGCAGCCATCGCACAGGAGCTCAACGCCCTCGACTACTATGACTCGGCCACCATCAACACCCGCTGCCAGTCCATCTGCGACCAGTGGGACCGTCTCGGCACCCTCACCACCTCTCGCCGCAATGCACTCGAGGAGACTGAGAAGCTGCTGGAGAAGATCGACCAACTGCATCTGGAGTTTGCCAAGAGAGCAGCAGTGAGTATAGCACAACGTTGCCAGATTGTTGTGCTCAGCCGCCTGTGTTTGCTGATTTCCAACCCAAAAACTGCCTCCTCGACCCCAATAACTGCCTTCATATATAGTTATCGTTAAAATGGTTAATTATTGGTGGTTTTTGGCTCAGAAACTGGTAAACAGGCTCTTGAATACGATAATCTGGCAATGGTGGTATAGCGTGATGTTAGGGAGAGAAAATCTGAGCCCACTTCCTTTCCTTTGCTCTATGGCTTCTAAGGACTGTGAGAGCTTAATGCATCACTGTTCCTACTCCCTTGACTACCAACACGAGCAGTCAGTAATCAGTCAGTCAGCAAGTAATGCTATGGAGCTCTAACACATCACAACCTCTCCCCTTCACAGCCCTTCAACAACTGGCTGGACGGAGCTTGTGAGGACCTGGTGGACATGTTCATCGTGCACACCATCGAGGAGATCCAGGGACTCATCGACGCCCACAACCAGTTCAAGGCCACGCTGGGGGAGGCCGACAAGGAGTACCAGGCCATCACTACCCTGGTCACTGAAGTCCAGCACACCGCCCAGAAGTACCAGATCCCCGGCGCCCTGGACAACCCCTACACGACCCTCACAGCACAGGTCTGGCAGGGCGGGGATGAGTGTGCTTGTTTTGTGGTGTGCTTGCCTGGGTAACAGAAGGAAAAAGTGTATGTTTGGAAGGAGACAAAGGGGTTAAGAGAGCATCTTCCCAGGGAGTTGAATGATTAGTCAGTAAGGGATTTTTGGCATGGATGAGTGTGGTTGTTTTGGGTGTGACTGACAGGATGATGGAGAGATATAGTCAGTAAATGGAGGCTCAACATGCATAGTATGGGGTTTGGGACGGAGGAAAGAAAGGGAAATGAGGTGTCCAGCAAGGCATGTGAGGGAAGGAAATGTATGAGAGCGAGTGTGTTGCCTTATCATCATCCAATTTAGGCTTTGATTTATTTTAGTAACCATACATAGAATACTTTTTCTCACCCATCAAAAAACACATTGCACATTACAGTAACCTCCCCAAAGCCCTTCCATGAGTCCTGCGCACACTTAAGACAAAGATAATATAGGAAATGTTAATGTAGGACTATAGGAAAACTAACATTCACTTTTCAAATATTCATTAAGAGAGATGAAAAGCAGATAATGGTAGTAATAATAACCCCATAAACTAACACATTCAAACGCACAAGTTATATATTAGTGGAGGAGATACGTACAACTTCCCATCAACACTTCTTCCTTCCTATGATCCTTCACTAAAAAACGCTTTGGGGACGTTGCTGGAGTGTCGTTGTTGTCGCCTTGTTGGTCTGTTTGTATAATGTGTCCTTGTGTCTTCCCCACTCATGCTTCCTAGGGCAGTGAGGGAATTATGGGAGCCGTGGAGGTAATGTTCTTCCTGTTCTTGTTTACAGCATGAGGGTGAAAGATCTTAGTAACTGTATATAGAGAAAGTAAAAGACAAGAAACAGAAACCCTCAAGATATTTACTTATACGGTATTTTTCTTGTGGTTTAGTGATGCTGCCTCTGACTATGATCATCGGGTTTTCATTTTCACAGAAGTGTTTTGTTATTTTCCTTTTTTTAATTGACAAAGTTATCAGGCAGCCAACCTTACAAATTTCGAGACATAGAGGAGTAATCAGATTTTGTTTTTTTGTTCTTCAATTTACAAAGTTATCAGGCCGCCAACCCTTGCAAATTTTGAGGCACGGAAGAGTAATCAGATTCTGTGTTTCATCCTTTAATTGACAAAGTTATCAGGCAGCCAACCCTTGCAAATTTTGAGGGTTTTTCTGTGGTTACCCAAGAGGCGCCACAGGTGATGTTGATAAGATTAGTCCTGTAGTGAAAGCAAAGAATAGAAATACAGTAAAATTCCACTGATATTGTACAGAATAATCATTGCTACTCTGATTGTTTCTGGAGATTAAGACGCTTGACGTTTTTGTTACTCAGTATTGGCATGACTATACAATTAAGATACGATGCATGAATATCCAATGCATATATCCTGTATGCCCATAGAGCCTAGATGAATGGAATTTTACTGTACAGATTAGAGTAGTTAGTAGTGGGTAGCATAAGTGAGAGAAAGATATCTAAACCATCGCACAACACAAGGTGCACACACATACAATTAGGAGTCATTCTATAATTCCTAGCAACACGTTTAGCCCCTCACTGTGCACCTGTCAGAGCACCAAGTGTCCAGTAAACTGATTCATGTTTATCAGGATGTACGTTAGCTTCTTTGTTACCCTGTTTACTGATTATCCCTATTATTATCTTCTATTAGTCATTGATACATTATAAATTACAATTCCCAAACTATATGATGGCAAAAAGTACATTCTGAGTAGGGATTTCTCACTTCAAATGCTAAAACTGCTTTGTAAATGGCTACTTGTTCCCCATATTTGACATCACACTTGAGTATTGAGAAGTTAGCAAGCTCATGTGTTAGCCACTCTTATTTTCTTTCATTTTTCCTACTTCTTAAGCCTTCTCAGTAAGTGGTGTAGCCTCAGTTGATGTAGGCAGGAATCACCAAGTCCCTCTCACCTCACCTTCTTTTACTTACCTCTACTCCAAGCCCTCTGTTTAAGTATTTCTGTAGGTTCAAGTGTTGTAAGCAGGAGTCGCCAAGTCCCCCTCACCTCACCCTCATTCCTTTTACTTAGCTCTACTCTGAGCCTTCCCTTTAAGTGTTGTTGTAGCCCCAAGCATTGTATCAAACCCAAAAGCCACCCAGTGTTTCTCACCTCACTTTCCCCCCACCAGGTCATCACCAACAAGTGGGGAGAGGTGCGCAAGCTTGTGCCCCAGCGTGATGCTACCCTGCAGGCTGAACTCAAGAAGCAACAGAGTATCCTTTTGGCATTAGAACATTTACTTTGGGTTGGGGTGCACCTCTACTCTCCTCCGTCTCTCTACCTGGGAGCTCAGAGGCAGAGAATCATTTAATCAATAGTTTTTAGCTCTTGAATATGTATAACCCAGGGACTTAAAGGCAAAACATATTGAGATAAGCTTGGGGTTGTTCTTCTATAGCAAAGCCTGACAGGATAAATACATAATAGGGATTCAAGAGGGCAGAAGAGTACAGCCAGGCACCAGGGTTAGGGGGAAGGATAAATGGATGCTGAAAGAGTTAGAGAAGAGATGAAGGATGAAAGTGAGGAAAAATTGGATGCTGGAGATGTAGAAGAGGTGGAAGATTTGAGTAAAGATAAAATAGATGCTGGCAGAAGCTATAAGAAAAGATGGAGGATTAGAGGAAGGGAAAATGGATACTGAGGGGTTATAGAAAATGTGTATGAAGCTAAGCAGTAATATGAACTAACAGTCAATCTCTGCATTATGTTTTAAGTACAAGCAGTCCACGTGTCTTCCTTAACCTCCCCGTACCTCAGACAACGAAAGTCTTCGCCGCCAGTTTGCCGAGAAGGCCAATGGTGTCGGCCCATGGATAGAGAAGCAGATGGATGCTGTTGCTGCTATTGGAATGGGCATGCATGTAAGTAAAGAGCAAATATATCCTCACTGCTTTTGAACTTATTACTTTTCTCTTTTGGACCAGTAAAGGAAGTGTCATACTCTATTTTAAGTCCTGTTTTGCCTTTGTAGAATGAGTGTTACCTAGGACATGATGTTGCTGCACTGAACTCTACATCAGGGTAGACCACAGCTTATATTCATACCATGTCATTGGATTTCAGATTTCTCCCAAAGGTTACCCAAAATCAATGGTTAATAGTAAGCTTGAAAAATTAAAGTACATCAATTCTTAACCGTCAGTGATATCAAAGTTGCATGAGAGTAGATTGTCACAAATGCGAACCTCAGATTATAAAAGTAAAGGGGAGAATCAGAGGCAGAGAATAGTCACAGCAGGCAAAGAATGATTAAACCTGACTCCTCCACCTTTCTTATAGGGCTCAGTGTTGGAGGACCAGCTGAACCGCCTCAAGGACTACGAGAACGCTGTCATCGGCAACAAGGCAATCATGGATGAGATGGAGAAGATCCACCAGTCCGTGCAGGAGTCTATGGTGTTTGAGAACAGGTGAGCATGTGTGTGCATGTGTATTTACCTTGTTGTGATATAAATTATTGCTTTATTATTGTTATTTTTGAGATTTATGAAAGGGCATCAAGGGAAACTTATATAGACCCAAAAATAGACCTCTCGTTAGGCAGACATGGATACAAAAACTAAAAGAGGCAGTGACAGTAAAGAGAAGAACATAAAGAAAAAAAAAGGAGGAGGACAAGAACAATGATAATGATAAGGTTAGGTAAAATAAGTAAGAAGAGAAACAAAAAATGGGGGACAAATCCTTATGAATAACAGATACCATATTTTCCCTTCCATTACCAGAGGAGGGACAAAATCTTATAACTAGACTAATAGGTAACGCATTTTCCTGCCATTACCAGAAGGGGGACAGAATCTTATAACTAGACTAATAGGTAATGCATTTTTCCTCCCATTATCAGAGGGGGGACAAAACCTCATAACTAGACTCATCGGTAACACACTATTCCTTCCTCCCATCACCCTCTGTTTCCTCACCCAGGTACACCCAGTACACCATGGAAACCCTGCGTGTGGGCTGGGAGCAGCTTCTCACCTCCATCAACCGCACCATCAACGAGGTGGAGAACCAGATCCTGACTAGGGACTCCAAGGGCATCAGCCAGGAGCAGCTCAACGAATTCCGCTCCTCCTTCAACCACTTCGACAAGAACAGGTGCGGAAATGAGTCCTCGGTTTGTTGTTGTTGTTGTTTGCTTGGGGTTGTCAATTACTCTATAGCCTTCCTGCGTTCATCTTCCCTTTCAGGTTAGTCAGTTAATGTGTAAACAAATTCTTGGTTCTCGTTGTCATTCATCACCACTCACTCACCTTGTTCATCTACCCTCAGGTGCGGACGGTTGACTCCTGATGAGTTCAAGTCTTGCCTCATCTCTCTGGGCTACTCCATCGGCAAGGACAGGCAGGGCGAGATTGACTTCCAGCGCATCAGCAGCATCGTGGATCCCAACACCACCGGCTACATCCAATTCGACGCCTTCCTGGACTTCATGACGAGGGAGAATGTGGACTCCGACACGGCAGAACAGGTCATTGACTCCTTCAGGATCCTGGCTGGGGACAAGGTGAGTGGTTGCTAGAGTGAGACAAACAGACAGACAAAATAAAGCCACCTTAATCTCTATTGGGATGAGACACAGACAAACAGACATAGACAGCAGAAAGACACTTATGACCCCTGGTATTGGGGTGAGAGACAGATGGACAGATAGAGACAGTTACAGACAGAAAGCCATAATAGAGACTACAATCCCTTTAGTCTGGAAAATTAAATTGCTTGCCCTTAAATCACACAAAGGAAACAGGAGCATTCAGAACAATGTTAGACAGATGGAAAGACAGAATAAAGACAAAAATAAAGATACCACAGTTCATATAGCCTAGAAAAATATTGTTTGCCCTTAAATCACACATAGGATCCAGAATAAAGGCCTAACTGCTGTCTGAGTGAAAATTCTAAATTGTATCATCATGTAGCTGCTTTAAAATGGCATTAGAAGAAAGAGAATGAGAACAGGAGCTGACTTGTATAGGCCAACCGGCCTCTTGCAGACTCCTTACGTTCTTATGTTCTTATGTTAATGAGTCAGATTCTTACACATGTTCTTTCTTAAGCCTTACATCCTGCCTGTGAATGATGTTAGAGAGACTGGAGCTTTAGAATGATGTTAGAAATTTATGGGTACCAGAGTGAGCCAGGTTCTTACACATGTTCCTTTCACAGCCTTACATCCTGCCCGAGGAGCTGCAGAGGGAGCTTCCACCAGACCAGGCCGAGTACTGCATCCAGCGTATGCAGCCCTACAGCGGCCCCAATGCCCCCAGGGATGCTCTCGACTACATGTCCTTCTCAACATCCCTCTACGGCGAGAGTGACCTGTAAACCCCCCGACCCAGCCTGATGTGACCCGCCGCTTCCGTCACCATCCTGCCAGAGAGGGTAGTGAAGAAAAAGGCTCTGCTAGATATGTTTATTTGGCCTTTGAGAGTGCATCATCTCCGAGTCCTGTCTTCAATATGCTACTACTCTCTGTCCAGGTGTGGTGGTGATGGCGGTGGTGGTAGTGACAGTGAAGGCTCTTGTATAATCTTTCTTAAAATTTGTAAGCTTCAGATGCTGACAATGTGACACCTGCGACCCCTTACTCTGTTGACCCTTCCCGACTCCTCCGATTGGCGATCATTGGCTTGTAGATGACCTTGTTTTTACTCTTTATTTTGTTTGTGTACCTTTTTTTCACATGGGGGAAGGAGAAATGGGAAAAAATTATTAGTTTGGTAATTCTATGGATCCCTTATACCTCATTATATTATTAGTTTTGAGGACTATAAGAAGTGTTTTAACCTTTTACTTCTAACTCTTATTAGCATCTGAAGCAAGGTACTGTAGGCATTTTATTGGTTTGGAGTTCAATCCAGACTCTTCAATCTTTCTTTCTCCAGTGTAAGTGGGGGTTTTGGGGTTACCACTCAGTATTGGTGCCGTGCTGAACTCTGCACAAAGGAAGAAAAACAACCACCCAAATGAACCGAGAAGCTGCGGCAGCGAACGAACATTAAAGAATAACGATTACCCCTCTTTTTGTTACTGATACTTCTCTGTGGTGCTTCAGGGGTGAGGGGTGGGGGATGGAGGGGAGGAAAGAACAACCTTCGAGACATGTGCTAACTCTGCTCCCCACCTTCTTCCCCCTAATCTGTCCCCTCTCCAGGCTGGGTACATCACTTTCCCCCCCAGCACCACCTCTCACTTCTCCCCATCCACACACACACACACACATACACACTTGTATGTACGAACACTGCCGCCAAAAGTGCCTCTTATCCCCTCCCTCCCAAGCGTGTCTGGCCTTCCCGTGTCTGTCTGTCTGTTTGTTTCTGTATATTGACTGGCACATGAACCTGCCACTGAGTTTGCCACACCACACTGAACACCTTGCCTTGATCCCCCGGCTGCCCAACACAACACAACACATAAAGGACGAGTCAACAACAAGATGAAGCAAGTAGAAAGACTCGTCCTTTTGCATCATCACTACAACATCAAACTAATGGTGACAGTATTAAGTTGCAAATACAAAAGAGCAATCATGTAGATGGTACTTGGTTTCAGACGATCAGTATTACCTCTCAGCTTATTTCTGCCTCTTCTGAAGGTGAAAATAGTTGCTGATGTTATGACAGGATGTGCCTTCCGTAGCTAGAGCTGACTGCAAGAGTATCCCATTTTCCCGAGTCAGCAGCAGCAGCAGCAAGGGTGAAGGGCATTCCCGTGGTGTGGCAGGGCACCGCAGGGCCATGTGCTGTCTTGGCGTAACCCAGGAATCTAGTCTGTGACGCTGTGGCCGCCTGTAAGCTGCTTTCTCTGTAAATACAAATACGTACTGTCCTTTCCTCCTCTCTCCTGCTAATATAATTTGTCATAGGGCATGTGATGTGTATATTACCACTATATCCTATGTTTGCTACACTGCTGTTTTTTTTTCGTTTTTTTTCACCCATAGAGTATTGTGTCTTATGTTGAAGTTTAATCAAAGTTTTGCCGACGGCTGAGGGACCCTCGCCGGCCTCCTCAGTTGAATAAACGATGCGCCTTACTTGTGTAAGCTCCTGTAGGCACACTGCAGTCATATTTCTTGCGTCCATTTCTTGACAAATCCTCTGTAATTATCGCGTTTATTTATTGTTACTGGCAACAATTGATGGCTAGGAATCAAATGACGGGCTAATTATTATTTTTTAATGTCAAACTACGAAATCTTGTACTTGTTCCTGTGAGACCAACCAAATAAACATTAATAAAACAAATCCCTGACATTTCCTTATCCCCAAATGAAAACTAAGTTGCATATTATTAAAACTGTTAGTATGCAATGTCCTTGGGTTTCCTCCATTTATGTTTTGGGGCTTATCTATCCTTACTGGTATCTATGTTGTATCAATATTGCTATCAGATTCATTTAGGGACCAACGGATTCAAATACATAGGAAGAGAAGGATGATGAATGGAGGAACTGTAGCAGGGGCAGTAGGAGGCAGCGAGTAGCGGGCTTTTTTTTATTATTGTTTTCTTTTTTTGTGTGCCCTTGAGCTGCCTCCTTTGTTGTAAAAAAAAAAAAAAAATACTGGAGGATCTTAATAAACAGAGTATATACATAAGACACCTGCTGAGGAAAGGCCATGGTAAGGATTCGAGGGTAGTAGAGTGCAGAAAGGTCATGGGGAAGGGAAAGGAGTAAAGATTTTGAGCATATCTACTAGTGTCAAAGTTTTACTGCCTTTTTAGATTTATTTCACGTTTACTAGAAGCAGTACATATATGAAGTTACATTAAATAGTTTCCGTTCTCGTACAAATAGACCAACAAGTTTAATAGACCAAATATAGCTACCAGACACAATAAGACCAGAGATTATCAGTCCAATTATCTTTAGTGTCATGGAAGCTACGTGTTTGAGTCTGCCAAGGCCATGACTATATAGTGAGTGAACCTTTTTAAATAAATCTGCGCAACAAGACCATATGGGCGTCACGGGGTTCGAGCAGTGGACTTGAGACAATGAAACCCATCTCGAGAACACTGCGTCATTGGCCTGAGTGAATCAGTCTAGAAACCTTGAGGTACAGAGGTTGTCAGTATCTTGGAGTGTGTGGCGGCGGGGGTGTGGCAGTGTAACCCGTGGGCGTGACGGTGGGTGTGTGGCTGGAGGCGTGGAGGCGGGTATATATAGTCTTGTAGTTGTTGTATTCATAGCTATGGGTCAGTAAATGAAGGGACCCAATATCTATACATCATTATTCAGTCCGCCATATTATATACAGACAAACCCAATTTACCGCTAAGCCACAATAGATACTAGTTATATAGGCGAGTTATATGGGTGCGTTGGGACCAGTAGAAGGGGTAAGAGTGCCTGAGAAAGTCTTGGAGTGTCAAAGAGAAAGAAACACAGACAAGTAGGCCTAATAATCGTAACATAACTGGCACCACTATAAAAATTGCCTGCGCCATAACGGGGTTGGGCTGACCACCAGATAGGCCCTTGAAGAAAGCCTACCGGCACTATAGGCTGAGATGTGATAAAAAAAAGATAGACAGAAAGGAAAACGGAAAGAGAAAGAGTATTAAGACGTGAGTGAGAGAATGTTAGATAGGTAGATAGCTAGATACAGAGACAGACTGACAGAGATAGGCAGATAGGTAGATAAATATATACAGACAGACCGAGATTGGTGTATATATATATATATATATATATATATATATATATATATATATATATATATATATATATATATATATATATATATATATATATATATATATTTATATATATATATATATTACAGAGACAAACGAAAAGAGCTAGGGAGCAGACATTTTAGTAAGATACAAAAGAGCGACAGAGAGACGCAAGAGATATACAGGCAGCCCTTTACAGCGACAAGAGGGGTACATAAAACATTTAATTATCGATAACGGGGCCGCCAATCTATAATATCAGCGACTATTAAGCGGGGCCGCCAACTGTACCATGGCAGCGACTATTCGTGTACCCTGGGATGCGCGTGGACATTCTAATTTAAACCCAAGGCATCTCATTTAAAGCCTCTCTTTAACACCTCAGGATTCCAGTCCATACTCATTTAACATGCAAAAGCCATTCACACTCAAAATACTATATGCTCTGATTTATCAATAGGGCTGCACTCAGAAAAGACTATATATGCTGCTCTTCCCAAACTACATTATTTTTAATAGATTTCGATATAATTTCATAACCCACACAGGCGGTGCAGTGGGTAGCGTCCCTAACTACGAATCTGCGGGTCTGGGTCGAACCTCTGTCTGGGTAGTCGGTGTTCAGCCCATCGATCGAGCTGGTCATTCTTCCTTTAGGGGTGGTCGATGAATGTGTGCATGGGGAAACCTGGGGAAGTTAAACTGTGGTAGCCCGGATATTTTCCTGTGTCGGGTCAATGGGTTCTCTCAACGGGACAGACAGAGATGAGAACATACTTTTTTTCCCCCTTTTTTTAATCAAGGGTATAGTACGGAGAGGATCGAAGTGGGTTAGTGGTGAAGGTATGTACAGGTGGTGGGGGAATAGGAAAGACGGTATGAGTGTAGCCTATAGTTATACTCTTCAGGATGCCTTGACTCCCTCATATACCCCCCATCCCCCGGTCGTGGTTATGGCACTGCACGGTTGCTGGCTGGGTAGAGTGTGAGGGTTGTCCCGCTTCAGTAAGAATAGCTAACTTGCTTTAAATATTGCGGGTGAACTGACGGTGGCCGTGCCGGAGACCCCGCGGCGACATGGAGGTTACAAGTACGGAGAAAATATCCCTTTACTACTGTCCATCTGTTCCCTTGATGCACACTAAGCACCCAGTTATAGAAAGAGAAAATAAATTAAAGCAACATTATAATCTCGCCAACTTCATACACTGTTCATAAAAGCCATGTATCGGTTACCATGCGATAGATAACATACTCTGACCATGGGAAAACTCGAAATACAACAAGAGCACCTTAACTACAGGAAAGAGCATGTGTCTTGAAGCAGAGCAAAGGGGAAAGTGAGAAAATCAAAATGCAGGCAGGCGAGAAGTGAGAGTGGCCGTGTGTGCGTGCTGCTGCTCCGTACCCAGACCAGTTCCTCTCACGTCCAGCTGAGCATCGCATCCACACACAGGTACGGGAAAGTCTCCGCTGTTTGTCTATTTAACCCTTTTCCACACCTCAAATCTATCCCATCTTCCTATATAAAACACCTAAAACCTCCTTCTACGTTTATAAGCCGCGGGGAAGCTGGAAATAACCGGGAAATAGGGAAAAATAGGTTAGATAATGTGTGGAACGGCGTGGCGGCGGGGTAGCAGACGACGCACAGCCAACCACCACTCAGCCGGTTTGTATTTTTGACAAAAGTAATTACGTAAAAAAAAACTACCGGTGGAATGCCTGGCCTGTCATGTCACGGGCAGGTGGTTTGGGGAAGGACAGGCCCCAGGGGAGGGTGTGGTGCCCCGGTGGGTGTGGTCAGACCAGCCCACGGGGTAGATAGATGGGCTGAGGAGGAGTATCAAGTGGTCTAGATTGGCGCCGAAACAAACAAACAAAAAAAAATAAATAAATAAATAAAGGTGGTCATTGAGTATTTAGATTGATACGTATTAATTATACACTAAAGATACATGGATAGGAAGACATGGAGATTATAATGGAGTAAGTCAGCAAGGAAAAAAAAGAAAAAAAAAAAAACGAGGTCATTGAGTATTTAGATTGCTACGTATTAATTCTACACTACTACACTGAAGAAAGATATATAGGGAGACATATAAATTAAATTGGAGTTAGTAAGGGTGTGTCTAGTGATGTGGGGGATGAAAAATATACGCCGGCTTCACATAAGCCAGTATTGAACAGCCTTCAGGCACTCCCCTGCTACCCTCATCTGGCACTCCTATGCTCTCCTCATCTCGCCCTCCACCTCTTTCCTCTTTTTCCTCTCCTTTTTAATCACACGCTGCTGCTTAATTGCCTTGTGATATACATGGACCTTGGAATATATATGGAGCCCAGAGGAGTCAGAACACGACTTGAACAACCTTCCTTAGTCTGCATTTCCTCCTTCCCATGACTTAAACTCTTTCATTAGGGGATTATCAAGACATGTTTAGTCTAACCCAGATATATTGTTCTTTCAGCATCATCTGTATTCTGTTACATAATAGGAGTGCTTTGTAGACTTTATCTTTTTTTTTCTATTTGGCCTGCCATCATAGCTAGAAAGGGTTAGTATAGGTATTATTCCAGAAGTACACCCATCTCCACTGCCAAGGATACCGTTATGCTCTATGAAGTACTTTTTGCACCTGCCATATTGCATAACTGTAGCAGATCACTCTCTTGTGAGATTTTACTTTCTTAAGATATGATCTTGGTAGTATATGTCGAGAATTTACTTCTGTTTATTACATTTTGGTAGCGGGGCACAGGTCAAGATAGGTAAAGTTAGGTCAGGTTAGGTTAGATTTAGTTTGGTTTGGTTAGGAAGTTTGATTACGATAAATACGGGATATGCACTTTGTACTGTACCATTGGTTGATTTTGGCTTGCCACCATTATGTTGAAAATAATAAAGCTAGGAGTTAGCATATCAGTAGTATTAAGAGGTGCAGTGATAGCAGGGTTAGCTTATCTCTGTGCCATTATGCTTATCACAATTTTTATCACTGCTTCAAAGAGGAAGGAGTGGAGTAGTGAGAGTGGTGGAGAAACCTTAGGTGTGGGAGAGGTGCTTTTCAGGCAGTGTTACATCATCCCATTTTTTCCTTAGGTAATGTAATCAAGAAATTGTTGTAGTAGTGTTCAATGAATTAATGTTATTTTCTTGTCATTTTCTTTATTTTTGTATTCAGTCAGTAAAGTAAGTTGCTGTTGTATTTTTTTTTTATTTATTTTTTTTTTTTTTTAAGCTTAGGTCAACTTTTACATGGATAGTATATTACTTCTTGGGGACTTAATTTATTCCACACTAATTCTTCTCTGGGAGCCACCAGTATATACATTACATGACTACTTTTTTTCTTTGTCTTGACGGAGGTGCATAAATGAGTTCTGTTATTACTGCTGAGCTTAATGGTGTCAACTAAGAAAAATATCCTATCTGCAAATGTTAAAGTAATTTTTTGCACCAAAGCATGCGAGTTTTGGCACATGAATTCACTGGTGGGAAAAACCAACCAGTGGAATCGTTGCTGGCAAGAGCAGTCGCGTAACATGTCAAGGCCTCCCATTGAACATGCCAAAACATTTATCAAACTTCTTGTTAGCCATTGTGGAGGCGACATTTACATGAGATCGACTTTGACCTACATTGTTGCTCTGCAGTAATAGTGTAAAATGGTACTTTCACTGACTGACTGATATTTACCGATTCTGTCTTGCATAATATGGCTGTTATATCTTGCCTCCTGATACTCTTTTTATGATTTTATGATTCAGTCCGTTTGCTTTCTTCTGTTTAGTAAATATGATATCCTGTTTTGGCAGAAGCTCAGAATTAATGATGCTAAAATGCACATAAGTAGTATCTAGAAATATTATTGATATTTATTTTTAGTTGTTTGTATTTCTCATCCAACTTTCAAGAACCTGATGTTCTCATTTTTCCTTGCTCTAATGTTCCCTTCCTCACTCCTCCAGGATTCACCATGGCCCCCCCTGTCTATTCGGACCTTGGAAAGTCTGCCCGAGATGTGTTCGGCAAGGGCTACCACTTTGGAGTGCTCAAGCTCGAATGCAAGAGCAAGACCAGCACAGGCGTGGAGATCACAGCAGGCGGCAGCAATGCTCTTGAGAGTGGCAAGGTGGCCGGCAACCTGGAGACCAAGTACAAAGTCAAGGAGCACGGTAAGTTCAGGGGACTAGAGATGGTTCATGTGTATACTCTATAGCAGCTGGGGCACTCCTTTCATTTTTTATCTTCCCTTGATGTCCTTTCATGGATCTCAATAATGATAATAATAATAGAACGAATGAAGTTCATATTGCGTACAAATTCCTGGCATGAGGTTTTATGTTTTTATGTTTTTTCCAGTTAAAGTGATATGTCAGTAATCTAGTATGAAAATTTTGTTAGTTTTCCTTCTTGTAAAAGATCTTTTCAAACATTTATTCATTCAGATTCTATTGCCACTCAACATTGATATTGAGCTTCAGAGGATTTGAGACTAAAGGATGCAATTCCTGATGATCTAGAGAGACATATTGGCCAGGGACTCGAATGTCAACTTTCAGCTTAGAATGAGAGCTCACATCCCTCCCTGGAGATCCAACTTTATGAGGTGCCAGAGGTTCTCAGTAATATTGAGACTTGGACTAGAACCAGTCCCTTATGAAGGGTACCTGGCAATTTTCAAGTCAGATGGTGATAAATTTGACCGTAGTATGAGCAGGGGCACTGTCCAGCTGAAACATTGGCACATGCCTGCTCTAATTACACAGGCAAATTATCTCATTTCATGAGAACTCCAGATGTACACTCTGATTTGCTATTTGATTTTTGGGAAGGACAACAAGCTTCTCTGATCCCTAACCAGAAAGTAGCCTCGTACCTGAGCTTCAAGGCAACCATTACTTCATGAAAGTTTTGCAAACTTTTGCCTCACAAATATTACCCTCAAGAGTACCATTCTTACCTCAAGTATGCTGGTCCCTGCATTACGCACTGCATACCTTTGTTGAATACTAATCCTAAGATTTGTAATTAAGGTTGCAACTCATGCTGTGTGGGTTTCATGTGCTGCAATTATGTCGTGTTTCAGGCCTAACCTTCACTGAGAAGTGGAACACAGACAACACCCTCAACACTGAGGTAGCCCTGGAGGACAAGGTGTCCAAGGGGCTCAAGCTGGTGCTCAACACCACCTTTGCGCCTCAGAGTGGCAAGAAGTCCGGAGTGCTCAAGTCCACCTACAAGACTGATGCCCTCTCCCTCAACCTGGACTCCACCTTGGACTTGGGTGGGCCCGTGGTGAATGGCGCTGCCGTAGCCAACTACAAGAACTGGCTGGTGGGCTACCAGATGTCCTTCGACACTGCCAAGTCCAAGCTTACCAAGAATAACTTTGCTGTAGGCTTCACCAACCCCGACTTCATCCTGCACACCTACGCCAACGACGGCGCTGAGTTTGGCGGCTCCCTCTTCCACAAGATTAACCCCGAGCTGGAGGGCGCTGTGGACCTGGCCTGGTCTGCTGGCTCCAACACCACAAGGTTCTCCATTGGCTGTAAATATGCCCTGGACAAGGATGCAGCTCTCAGGGCCAAGGTGAACAACTCTGCTCAGGTGGGTCTTGGGTACCAGCAGAAGGTGAAGGATGGCATCACCCTCACCCTCTCCACCCTCATTGATGGCAAGAACTTCAACCAGGGCGGCCACAAGGTGGGCTTGGCCCTGGAGCTGGAGGCCTAGGCGTTCTTAGGGAGGCCTGCTCAGGCTTCTTGGGATATGACTGCTGAGTATTGTTAAGGACGGGAGGCGGGGGGGCATGGCCCGCTAGATTCCAGTAGTGTAAATGAGAACTGTACAGCAACATTATCCCAGACTTGTACATTTCCCAGGTGTAGGGGTAGCTACATCACTCTTCATTAACTCATCAATAAATCTTATCTGGTCATCAGATTGTCCTTGTCCCTGAACTTATGCAGCTTCTTCCTATTTAGTTGGGGGCAATACAAGGCCAGTGTCCTTCAAAACTCATGTAACAAATTGTCAATTAACTAATAAAAATGTATACAAAGTAAGGCTGCCTTACTACTCATCAATAAGAAACTTGGTGGTATTTGTGAGGGGATCTGACATTATTTGTATTAATGCCACACATTAGATACAAGTAATGTCTGCCTCAAAGTTGGATGCTTTGAAACTGCATATCATATGATCTGAGGTTATATATATCCCAATACCTAGAGTGTTGATGCAAGCTTGTAACTAAAACATTTTGATCCATTAGTCCACTGCAGGAAAAACATCTTTCCTAACATTATCAAGCCCTCCATTTGAAACATGATGTACCACTAAAGATTGCTATAGCTGAAAAGCTTTGGTGTCAGGGTTTAAGTAGAAGTGGATGGCTGGATGCTTTGTCTACAAATAGATGCAACTACCATGACTAATGAAACAATGAAAAGTCTTTGTAGTTGAAAAAACGGCAAGGCCATTGAAACTAGTTTTAATGGATAGAACTATTGAAAGTGGTAACGACTTGGATAGTCAGCCTATCTCACAATCAACCTATCAGACAACCTAAGCTATGTTTTTAATTTTATATGATTATGCACTTGTAACTTGGTGACCAGAAACCTTGACTGTCATTCCTTGAGCCATGGTGGAAGGGATAATACCCCCCCCCCCCCTCTTATCTGAAAACTACACCGCAATAAACAGACTGCAGCTGAGCCCATTGCTTAACCAAGGACTCGGTCTTTGCAACTCATTCACCACAGGAAAGACTGAGGGAGGAAAGGAAGAACTTCATGGATGGTGTGAGAAAGAATGAATGAAGATTAACAAATTCAATGCTTATATTTTGTGCCATGATCATAGTCACACCCCGAAATGACACACACAGGAGTTCACGTAATCATGCAGGCCGTGGTGAATTACAGTACTTTTTTGCTATTCGTCTGTTGTGCCTTACTCACTTTGCATATCAACTTGGAACCATATATTAATGGCGTAAAGGGACTCTATTATGTGTGTATGGATGGAAATACAAAAAGCAGTGTGGTTTGATAAAAAAGAAAAAAACTATAATTATTGATATATAACTCATGGGGGTGTGGAGATAGCCATAAAGCCTTCCAGTTGGTTAAAGCAATGATGACAGAGCGTTACGAGGAAGTGAGCAAGACTGTATTTCATTAGGAGGTAACGGGCTGGCGAGGGGCGGGGCCGTGCCTGGCGGGGCGGTGCAGCCTGCGGCGGGTAGCGGTGTGTTCCGGCAGCCGCTTACTCACCATGGCTCGGGTCCAACGGGAGGGAAGGGAAGGAGGAGTCTGAGGAGATTTATGACTGCAGGGATCCTTGTATCATCGTATAGTTGCAGAGGAAACTATACAATACCCATCTATACACAAACGGATACATTAATGTCCCTCAACGAGTTCAACAGGAAGGAAGGGAAGGAGCAGGAGTCTGAGGAGATTTCTGACTGCAGGGACTTTTGTATTCTCGTATAGTTGCTAGGGAACAATACAATACCCATTTATACACACACTGATACATCAATGTCCCTCAACGAGTCCAACTGGAAGGAAGAGGAAGAGTCTGAGGAGATGTATGATTGCATGGACCCTTGTATCATCGTATAGTTGCAAAGAGACAATACAATACCAATTAATATACCCACGGATACATTATTACACAGGATATCTCATTAACCTCCCCCTAAAGACTATTACTGAGCATGTGTGTGTTCCGAATCTGTGAACAGGTAACTTTTCTACCCCCGCGAAGGAAGAGCGAGATGGCAACATCCTCCTCTAGTTAAAACCCCTCCTCTCCCTCCCTTCTTCCTCCTTCCTCCTTCTCTCCCCTCCAGCGATCTTTTCCATACCACCAGAAAGCAGCAGCCAGTCAGCACTCATCACTCAGCGGAGGAACAGCTCATCAGTGTCATCTTCGAATCGTGGGTCATTCACTCGTGCTCTCTTCCGTAGTGAGATAACTTTACCTGCGCTGATTTGTTAGTGGAAGAAATCAAGGTATGCATAAGTTAACCAAGTATTATCAGTTAACTAGGTATGTACTATCGGTTAACTAGGTATACGTGTCATTTAATTAAGTTTGTCAAGTATCTATATATCAACTATAGGGAAGGATCAGTTTGCTAGGTATGTAATTATCAATTAACAATGTCCTTATATGTATCAATTAATCATGTATGTGTTAGTTAACTATGTAAGGTATACATGTATCAATTAACTGTAGTGAAATCAATAATGAAGGTACGTATATGTGTTCTTACTTAATGAATATTCAAACTCGTGTATAAGTTGATTAATCAGATAAAAAGTAATATATTTTCTTTTCTTATCGATTAGTTATTGTGAAATCAATAAGTAAGATACGAATGCGTTCTTATCTAACGAACAATTAAATTCGTGTAGAAGTTAAAACCAGGTATAATTACTAGTTATGTTTTACTTTACATGAATTCACGCAGCTATAGCAACCTACTCATACAGTCAATGGCTTCCTTGGTGAATCTTCATTTTCCTTACGTATCTTCATATGTCTGTAGGGAGGAAATTAGGTTCACGACTACGTTAACTCAAGATTATGAACACCTATTTCCAGATGAGGTGTGGTGGCGGGGCAGCGGCGGTGGTGGTGGTGGTAGTGACAGGGGTAATGCTGGTGATGGTTACGGTGGTACAGGAGGCCGAGGCTTGGGGGGGACCAGTGGCTTCCTTACCTGAGGCTGGGGAGAGGTTACGAAGATTACGGGTGAGCCAAATAATAACGGTAATAATGATATAATAATGGAAATGATATCTTGATTTCTTCCCATTTCTTTACCGTTTCGTTCTCGTCCTCCTCCTCCTTTTTCTGACTCATCTTCTTTTCTTCCTTGCTTCCTACTTCTTTTTCACTTTCTTACTTTCTTGTTTTGCCCTACTACTACTACTACTACTATCTTTGCAGACCAGCGTGAGACTAATAAAAGCCAACGGTCAGGATGATGATGGGAAAAAACTGCACTTCCCTGTAGAGCTTCCCAGGTGAGTGTAACGTAGTAGTAGTAGTAGTAGTACCTAGTAGTAGTAGTAGAAGCGGCCACTCATCTTTATTTTATAGGAACAAAGATTAGCAGGCTTTTCTATTCTCGTTTATTTTTGCCCTTGAGCTGAGGAGTAGCAGTAGTAGTTCGTTTTGAGGTATAAAACTGAGATCGATATGTTGTTTTTCTTATCGGGTAAAACGCACAGATTAAAATGATTGATCTGAACGTTACTGATCGACATGAACATAAGGAGTCTCCAAGAGGTCCCGGTAGGTCTATACAAGGCAGCTCCAGTGAACCTAACGTACCCCACCTAACATCACTATCCATGAATTTATCTAATCTTATTGTGAATGTCTGTCGTATCGGCACTCACCACCATGAAGACAGAAGCTTGATTGGGGATTTATTATAAGCCTAAAATAACATCATAACATCACATAATCATCGCCTCATCATTACAGCAACATCATATTACTCTTCTCTCTCTCTGCTGGCCGCTCGTTCTTATTAATCTTTTGCCTGAACAGGGTATATCAGGCTATTTTTGTTGTTATTGTTTTTATGACCTTGGGCTGCCTCCCTTGCATAAAGAAGAGGCTCAGACTAAGTAAGAACATTAGTATTCAACATCCTTGGAGCTGTGCAGTTTATAGACAGCTTCAGAATTAGTATGCAAAGCCCGTCCAGTTGTTTCGTAATCGTATGCAAAGGGTAGACTGGGGCATCGGGTTTAGGTACAAATATTTTTACAATCAACATACATACATTATAACATGCTCTTTTGGCTGTTGTAACATCTCAAATTGTTCTATATCTCATCTCACTTATCCATTCCCTACATATCAATTTTATCCACTTTTTATCTAGCTATTCGTAATATATGTCTATGTTTCTGTTCTCGCTGGTTTTCCATCTCTCCACCTCAGCTTCACTTTCTATCATCATATTTTTCATCATTACGTTTCTTTATTAACATTTTGACGTATTTTGGCTTCCCTAGCGAGGAGGAGCAAGGGTCAGAAGCTCGGTTACCCCTCAAGTTGGTTTCTTCCCTTGACAAACTGAGGGACCTTCGAGGGACTCTTGTGGATCGAGTATTTGGAGGACCTAGAATGTGAGTAGTAGTAGTAGTAGTGTTATTTGGAAATGAATACGTATATATGTTATTGTTATTCAGTTTACACATATATATGTCATAATTATTCTTAAGCATTTCGGCGCTCAAGTAGGGCTACACACATTTGACAAGGCTTCCGTAGGAGTTATGGGCATTTCCAGAGGTAGCTTTTTGACCCTAGTGGTAGTCTGACCCTTCTTCCGTACCATGAACCTAAAGGAACACTCATTAGAATCCGATTAATCTCCTTTTTGGCCACTGAAAATAGTTGATGTATGGGGCGAAAGCTTCTGTTAATACCGATCAAAGCCTTTTTATATACTACAGAATCTCTAGCCTTTGATACCGTTAATTTTATAACGCTCCTCTATATAGGGTCTAAAATACATATAGTGACCATACGTAACGCTCCTTTCCCTCCCTTCTACCCCCAGGCTGTCCTCCGTTAACCAATCCGTCATCTCCTTCGCCCTCCTTGCCTTCGCGGTCCTCCTCTTCGACGTTCTGGGCGGGATCTTTCTTACCAAGCCCCACCAGGCGAGGGAAACATTACTACCTGGCTTTGGACTACTGGGTGACGCCTTTAATAATCTCGCGGAGGTGGCTCTCAACGCCCTAACCATCTATCTCTACAGGTGAGTGAATGGGGAAGGGGACCGGCCAGGCCACCTCCCTTCAGTGCGCGGGTCTCGTTATATAGCGGCCCCGTGTGTGTGCATGGGTGAAGGGTGCGTGACTTACCTGTTCAGCCGACGCCCCGCCACTGTTGGACATGCATGGAATATCTTGTCACTCTATTTAAACCGAGAACTGTAGCCTTGAAACTTTATACCACATCTTTCAATACGAGGATGAATAGCGTATGGGTGAAGGGATGCGTGACTTTCTTGTACTCAGCCGCCGCCCTGCCAACAGCATGCTTAGAGTATCTTGTTACGCTATTTAAACCGAGAATTATAGACTTGAAACTCAACTCCATGCTTCAGAATACGAGGGTGAGAGTGAGCGGTGCATGAAGAACAGTTAATCGTACAGCCATTGATTATATAGAAGAATGGCTTATGTGGCTGGCTCCAGGAGTAAAGTCAAATCAAGTTGGGGTCATAAGCCATATAGCTACGCGTGTTCTAACTGCTAATCTCCGTCGCATTCTCCCTTAGGCTGACTAATATATTTCTAGGCTCAGGCGATAATGCTAGGCTACTGTGTGTCTGGTATCATGGTGTCAATCAATCAATCAATTAATGGGGGCATAGGTAAGCCGGGGGGCGCATCGCCTCACCCACCCTACGACGCCAAGTCTGGGGGCCCTCCGGGCAAGTCTCCATGCAGGCCCGTTTTCCATTCTGAGTACCTCCTGGCAGAATCTATCGACTTGCTCAATCCATGAACTCCGTGGGCGTCCCCTTGGCCTTATCCACTCAGGATTGCAGAGACAGGTGATCAGGATCAGCTTCAGGGTAACGTGCCACGTGCCCCTACAGCCGGGGTTGGCGTTGACGGACTATGGGGTTAATATATTTCGAATCAGTCTCACGGAGTAGTCTCCGGTTTGATACAAAGTCATTCCAACGATATCCTATGATTCTGCGTAGACATATTACCAAAGGCATCAATTCGCCGCTCCAGGTCCCCATTTAGTGCCCATTTCGTGTGGTGTCAATTAAGTCTTGTCCTATCAAAAGTTATCATTCCGCTGTAGGGAGGAAAGCCCGAACTACGCGTGGCCTCAGTGCTCATCTCCGTTGCATTACAAAAGACTGACCCTAATACATATCTAGGGGCAATACTGGGCTTATGTGTCCGGTAAACGTGATATCATAATTCGAAGCTCCTTTCATTCCGCTGCAGGGAGGACAGCCCCGACTGCAGTGAGCGACTTCTATGTGAGAGCAGCCAGCAGGCGGAACAGAGGGGCCTCCTGGACGGGGTGGCCAACTACCTCAGCGGTTTGATAGTGTCGCTCTTCCTGCCGGATAGATCGCTCTCCCGTAGTCTGGAGGCCATGAGGGCGGGGCGCAGGAGAAGCGATTGTGTGAACCTGTATCCACGCTGCTCCATAAACCTGTGAATACGCCCCTTTCCCTTCCTTTCTCTTCCCGTCCTTTCATAGTCCTTCCTCAGCCATGGCATGACCGCCCTTAGGAGTGAAGACGATAATCTGCTGCACTTCTTTTATTTCTATTTATTTTTTGTATGTAATTGTTTTATTATATGCCTCAGGGCGAAATAAAATGTATTATCATTATTATTACTATATATATATTCACAGCCTTCTACGTGAATAATGCAGATGAAGGAAGAAAAGATTGTTTGATTGACTGATAAGTTGATTGTTGCAGACACAACAAAAGGAGAAGGGAGGAGCATGCCATCCCTACCCCCAGGCAGTACGTAGTTTAGAAAAGGAACAAAAAGGAACAATATAGCTTTGTCATGCCCAGTGAGAGGGAAACATGGAAAATCAGAGAGGACATTGAAACATAAGTGACGTGGATTACGAATACAGAGATTATAAAAAAAAAGATGGACGCAGGTATATGGAAGTAAAGAGCATTCTGAGATGATACAAAAGTCAAAAGAGCACGCTATATATATGATAATAAGAACTTAATATTTCAGTACATAAAGGTGAAAACTCATAGCCGGAGTGAAATTAAGTAAAGATTGAACTAGCCTAATATCCAACGAGAGTTAACACCTAGGAGAAGGGGTGGGAGGGACAGGCAGGGCACCGAAACGAAACTATTAGCCTATCAAACTACCCAAAGAGTTAACAAGGAGGGGAAGGGGTAGGAGGAAATGACAAGGCACTGGAGCGAAACTATGTAACGATCTAACTAGTCTTAAGGCCAACGAGTAGTAACCAAGGGGGGGGAAGGGAGGTTGGCCTAACAGGGAGGAAGAGGAAGGGGGGCTGGCAAGGAGGCATGGGGTAAGGGGGGACTTTTTTTTTATAGCAGGGGTGAAAGGATGAAACCAGGACTCGCTCATTGTGGCTTGGGACGTGAAGGAGAGAAGGTGTGGGGTCTATAGCTACGCCCTTCACCTGACGACGATAGATGAGGTAAGTGTTGCTTCTGAGTGATTCATTAGTGCTGTGATTATCTTTTGGCAGGATAGTGTAGGAGTTAATGTATATAGCCATGCAGTGTAGAAGATGAGGAACGTATGTGTGATCAACTCGTAATGGTAGTTTAATGTGGTATTTTCATTCGTATGGCAAATATTTATCACGCTGTTCTTTTTATTTCCTTATTCGTATGACAAGTATATTCCCAGTTCTGTACTTCATATATCTTGCACTGACGGAGGTGTGCTGCTCTCCTTTACTTTAAAAAAAATGTCTTATCAGTGTCCGTGTGTCTGACCGCCTCGTTTCCACAACCACTCGTCATTTTTAAAGTTCTTTTTATTTCCTTATTCGTATGACAAGTATATTCCCCTTACTGTACTTCATATATATCTTGCACTGACGGAGGTGCTGCTCTCCTTTGCATGAAAAAATGTCTCTAATTACTAAGTGGCGGTTCTTTCTATATCCAGTTTTGAGCAGACATATCCAAAGATTATAGCTACAGGTAGAGAGATCGGTTATATATTAGTGTTGTTTCAGCGGAGAGGTGAGATGCGTGTTTAGACAAATGATCGTAGTTGTAAGATACGTATAGGATAGGAAGAAAGGAGGAACAGAATGGGTACAAGGAAGGTTAAAGAATGATAGCGTATGTATTATTTTTATATCTTACCTGGAGACTAGACGAAGAAGATTATGGATGAAATATAATTAGTAAAGGATAACAGGAAAGATGTGAAGAAATAATGCTCGTTCTCTCTCTCTCTCTCTCTCTCTCAGAAGTGTTGGTGCAAATCTATTTGCTTCTTACAGATGTGGACCAGCCAGTCCGCCCTCCTCCAGTGAGCCAAGGAAGGGGGCGAGACAAGATGAGGTGAGGAAGAAGTGGTATCTCCACTGAGCCAAGGCAGCAATTCAGGTGTGGTTGCTCTAGTCGTTCCTTCCCATTTACCCTTAAGTTTACCTCCCTTTTTTCTACCTTCCTTGTTTACGGAAAAAGCTTAATCTGTCCTTTCATTTAGAGTCTTCCTCCTTTATTTCTATTTTTATCAAGGCCTTTTTCTTCCTGTGATTTTGACTGGTTATTTCTCCATATAGTTGAACTCCTTCTCTCTGCCAAAGAATAGCTTCATCTGTTGTTTACTAAGTCAATAATACTTAAAAGAGTCTCCGAAGAAAGTGTAAATGTGAATTTAAATAAACCCGTTGCAGTATCTTTATGAAGTTTATTTAAATTTGGGTAAAAGTACAATGAAAGACAACAGCGGCCGAGCTTTTGACCAAACCAGCCAGCAGCTGATGGTAATCCTCCTCGTCTCTCTCCTTAGGACAGAACAAGTGACTGCTCCTGAGGATCGCTGAGGTGGGGGGCTGCCTGGACCCATTCCGCTCACTGGTGGGCATCTCAACTCTCAGAAGGGCTGGCATCTCATCTCTGGGTTACCCAGAGTTGACTACTTGAAAGACTGCTATCTCTGTCTTGCAGTTGCCTGGATCCATGCTGCTCATTGGGCTTCCATCTCATTTGGGTTGACGACTACTCCTCAAAGGACGGGTGTCTCCTCTTGCTCATTGGTGGGAAGACTCGACTTCCTGAAGGGCTTCCATCTCATCTCTGCCGCTCCTTTTATAACAGTTCACACGAATATTGTAATAAATTAGATTTGGTCAATAAATACTCTTAACCGCACACTCATTGGCTTTTTCACTAAAACCTTCCTGTTCATCTCCGAAGAGTCTGCGAGGTAGTTATGACTAGTACAGTTTTTAAGGCCTCAAATAGCCTGAAATAAAGGATATTTTAGCAGAACACTTGGTGTATTATCACCAAAAATGGCATTTCAATGCCTGTAAGCATTTGAAAAGTCTAATTACTATATACCTATTGTATGGCTTTAGAAGCTTATTTTAACACTGCTTTATACTGACAGTTAAGAGTCCTTTTGTTGCTAGTAGTGTATAATTCAGCCAAAAGCAGTTAAGAGTCCTTTTGTTGCTAGTAGTGTATAATTCAGCCAAAAGCAGTTAAGAGTCCTTTTGTTGCTAGTAGTGTATAATTCAGCCATTCTGTTGCTCCTAGTTCGGCGGGATAGCAGTATGCTGGCCCGGAGAGGCGTAATCTTGCATCATGAGGGTTTTGCACAACACAGCAGCAGCAGAGATCCAGCCAGTCAGTCAGCCTTCATGAGCTCTGTCTGTCCATTCTGTTGAGAAGCCATTTAATAACTTCTGCTCCTATAACTTGTGTCTTATTGTCTCAACACTGCAGGGACTTAATATAACAATCTATCTAGCCAGTGTATGTCTAAGCCTTTGCGTGTCTGCTGGGAAGTAGAGAAGACGTCTTCACTATATTGACATTTTGATAAATTGTGTGTTTAGAAGGCCTATAAGTGTATGTAAAAAGCTGAAAATTTACTAATATTCCCTCAAACTAAATACCAAGTCAAATACACACTTATAGACCCTCACAAACTTTAAGTAACTTACAGAACAGAAGAGCTTCAAAAATAAATACCTGGGAAGAGGATGAGCCAAGAGGAGTGTGGACAAGATGGGAATCTGATGAACAGCCCATCCTCAGGAACTGCCATGTGTAGGTTGTCTGGCCTCTTGCAGGCTCCTTATATCCATGTGTGTGCATTCTTGTGTGAGTACCAAAGCCTCTATCTTGAAGGGAGCGCCAAGAAGGGCATGGCGGTTCAGCCGGGCATGCCATCCTTCAATATCATTCATTGTTGGTGCGGATTGACGGCATAAACACACTCCATGCCTCTGGGGGCCACAGGGATGAGTTAATCCATGTTGCCCTCATGAGGCAACCATGTCCTTCAGGGCTGGGGTGGAGGCCTTCTCTTCCATCCTCTCAAACATCAGGGGAATATGCTCGGGTGGCAGCAGTGGCGGCTGGTCCATAAAGGCTGGTGGGCTGCAGACTTCCCTGTCCCAGCCTTGCCAGGCAGATGAGTGATTAATTCATATATATAATTCATTTTATACAAATAAATAATAATATACTTTTATTCCATTCAGTATTTTTTTCTATCATTTTCTGACACAATATACTAGCAGATGTGATAAATTAATTACATTCAGAGTAAAACACTTTTTCCAGGATTAGCGCAGCGCCAACCTGCCAGGATGTAGCAGGGCTGGCGTCAGTTCAGCCCTGCGCGGCTGTCCGCCCTCTGTGTTAGTTAAATAGTGTATTACGTCCGGGATTTGTGAATACTAGCCAGTTTTAGCACTGACCGCGTCCTGTCACGAGTTTCTGTGGAATTACTTTGTAAATTTGGTGTCATGACAGTACAGGTTCATATGGCAGACAGACAGCTTTTTTTTTTTTTTTTTTTTTTTTTTTTACGTTGTTGCCTATTGCGCCGGTAGGCATCTTCCCGGTGGGGTCTGATGGTCGGCCCAAGGCTTCTTCCAGGTGGGGCCTGATGGTCGGCCCAGCCCGTTCTGGCGCAGGCGAGTGTTTATAGTGGCGCCATCTTGCATAGCTAGACAGACACACAGGAACAAAAAGACAAATATGAATAATTTTAGTGTAACAATATTTTCTCTCATTCCTTCTTCTTTTCTTCCTTGTCTCACCTCCGCTTCAGCTCCTCCTTTCCTGTTCTTGTTAAATTTCCTCTCACTACTCCTCTTCCTGTAACATTTCTCTCGTTTCTCCTCCCCCTCCTCTTCCTGTTACATTTTCTCTCGTTTCTCCTCCCACTCCTCTTCCTAGTCTTCCTCCTCCCCCTCTTCCTAGCCTTCCTTCTTTTCGTTACATTTTCTCTCATTTCTCCTTCCCTCCTCTTCCTGGTCTTCCTCCTCCTCCTTCCTGTTACATTTTCTCTCATTTCTCCTCCCCTCCTCTTGCTAGTCTTCCTCCTCCTTCTCTTCCTAGCCTTCCTCCTGTTCCTGTTACATTTTCTCTCATTTCTCCTTCCCTCCTCTTCCTGGTCTTCCTCCTCCTCCTTCCTGTTACATTTTCTCTCATTTCTCCACCCACTCCTCTTCCTAGTCTTCCTCCTCCTCCTCTTCCTAGCCTTCCTTCTGTTCCTGTTACACTTTCTCTCATTTCTCCTCCTCTCCTTTTCCTAGTCTTCCTCCTCCTATTCTTACCTCTCCTCCAAGTCCTCCTGTTCCTGCTTCCATCACTGGCTCCATGATTCCAGGCGTTCCAAGGCGAGAAATTCCTGAAATACTCGAGGATTCTGTCTGCGGGCTGTCAAGATGGCCAGCAACTTCGAGGTGAAGGCGGGCTGGAGGCAGGGCGACGAGCCTAACTATACTTACTTTTCTTTTATTAATATCACTACTAATAACCTCCAAACACGATCAGATAACTATAAAACACCTAAGATTATGTATTAAGCATTCAAAACCTTATATATATGTTACTGGTAAGCGAGAAGGCGTGGAGGAAGAGGGTGAAGAGCTTAATTAACTTTTTCATTGATTTCTTTGTTTCTAGTAACTCCAAAGACCCATAGATGACTTTAGAAATATCCGAAATGATTATATATATACACAGGCTACTTCTTCATGTCTTTCTTAACTCATTTTTCTCTCTATATTTATCATTGTGCATCCTTCTCATCCTTCTAAATTCCTCTTCCTCCTTTATCCTTCTTTGCATTCTTATCTCATCCTTTCTGACTCCTCTTCTTCCTCCTTTCTCATTCTGTACATCATCCTTCCCTCCTAATCCTTAACTCCTTTCTCTCTTACCAAATTCCTTCTTTTCCTCCTCAATCATTATCTTCTTATCCTATCAAACCTTATTCTATCTTATCCTTCTTAACTCCTTTACCATCCTCATCCTATCTTGTCCCTAACTCCTTTCTTTCGTTAATTTTATTCCGTTTTCTTTAATTTTTCTTCCCTTTTTCTCATTTCTACTCTTTTCTTCTCTCTCATATGTTTTTATCATCTTTCTTCTCCTCTTCCTCCTCCTCTTTTGACTATCGTATTCTATTTCTCTTCCCTTTCTTCCTCTTTTCTTCTTTCTCCTCCTCTTTTTCCTATCGTATATTATTTCTCTTCCCTTCCTTCCTCTTTCGATCCCTTTTTTTTTCTTCTTCTTCTTCCTCTTTTTCCTATCGTATATTATTTCTCTTCCCTTCCTTCCTCTTTCCCTCTTTTTTTTTCTTCTCTTCCTCTTCTTCTTTTTCCTATCGTATATTATTTCTCTTCCCTTCCTTCCTCTTTCCCTCTTTTTCTTCTCTTCTCCTCCTCTTCCTTCTCTTAATTTCTTCTATTTGTCTTTCTCCTCTTAATCTCCTTAGTTGTATATTTGCAACAATAAACTATCAATCAATCCTTTCTTATCCTTCCTGTGACTTATCTCCATCTATTATCCTTATCTTATCCTCCTCATCCTATCTTGTCTAAAACTTGTCTAAGGAAAAACTGAATAATTAGCATCCTGTATATTCCCTCATCCTTATCTTACCTTAATTATCTATAGCTAGTCTAAGGATATCAAACACCGCACCTTAGGACTGAATAACTCTAATCCTGTACACCTGGATCCTATATTAAAAGGGAGGGGAGGGGATGAAGGTGGCAGGAAAGGAGGGGAAGGGGAGAGAAGGGTGGAGGAAAGGGGAGAAACTAAAGGGAGTGGGGAGGAAGGTAGAAGGGAGGGGAAAAAGGAAAAAGAAAGGTTGAGAGTGGAAGGAAAGGGAAGGAGAGAGAAGGGTGGATCGACTTAACCCGGTAGCAGCGAGGATCATGTTTCTTAATGGTTTATATAATGGCACAAATTTGGTCCGTCGCTGGTACACGGTAAAGCCACAAATTTGGCCCGTCGCTGGTACACGGTAAAGCCACAAATTTGGCCTGTCACTGGTACACGGTAAAGCCACAAATTTGGCCCGTCGCTGGTACACGGTAAAGCCACAAATTTGGCCCGTCGCTGGTACACGGTAAAGCCACAAATTTGGCCCGTCGCTGGTACACGGTAAGGCCACAAATTTGGCCCGTCGCTGGTACACGGTAAGGCCACAAATTTGGCCCGTCGCTGGTACACGGTAAGGCCACAAATTTGGCCCGTCGCTGGTACACGGTAAAGCCACAAATTTGGCCCGTCGCTGGTCACAAATTTGGCCCGTCGCTGGTACACGGTAAAGCCACAAATTTGGCGGTAACGCCACAAATTTGGCCCGTCGCTGGTACACGGTAAAGCCACAAATTTGGCCCGTCGCTGGTGCAGTAAAGCCACAAATTTGAGTAAAGCCACAAATTTGGCCCGTCGCTGGTACACGGTAAAGCCACAAATTTGGCCCGTCGCTGGTACACGGTAAAGCCACAAATTTGGCCCGTCGCTGGTACACGGTAAAGCCACAAATTTGGCCCGTCGCTGGTGCACGGTAAAGCCACAAATTTGCCCCGTCGCTGGTACACGGTAAAGCCACAAATTTGCCCCGTCGCTGGTACACGGTAAAGCCACAAATTTGGCCTGTCGCTGGTACCGGGTTAACTAAAACTTGTCTATGGATAAATATATGATGACTGAATAATTATAATTCTGTACATCCTCTTATCCTTACCCTACGGCTTGTCTGAGGATATTAACCCGTCCGCTGTGATTGGAACAAATTTGGCTTTCACTGGTAGCCTGGTAACATACACTCCCAGGTCTTTCTCTGCCTCTGTGGTGGATAGTGGAGTGCTTCCCATGTGGTATTGGTGTGCTGGATATCCCCTCCCAAGGTGCAGGACTTTATATTTTTCTTCACTGAATTGTAGCAGCCACTTTTTGTTCCATCCCTGTAGCTTGGTGATGTCTTCTTGAAGGAAATCCGTGGTCAAGGGGTTAAACAGCGTGTCTTAGACTGAATAAGTTTATTGACTGACTAGCTGATTGGTACATCCTCCACGTAACAGAGAAACGGGAAACACGTCATTATACAAATTAATAGTAAGCTTTAACGCCTAAGTTCGTAGTAGTAGTACGTAAACTAAAATTATCGTCTTTGGTTTACTGTTTTATGAAGGTTTAATTTACGAGGCTAACTGTGTTCACAACCTGAGTGGCAGGCACGAAATGAAGATATAAAAGATAAAAAAGAAATAATGAACAAAAAGAGTCTGGGTAGTTGTTAGTGTGTATAATCGTCACCCTCGTAAACGAACTGCCAGAGTCATTTTTCGTTGAGTTCCGTATTTCTCGTTCAATAATTGGCCACTGTTTTTCCCTTTTACCTCAAGTCTTATGGATTTTCTTTGAGTTTAATGGACCTCAAGTACTGGTTGCTCGTGATGTGTGTAGCTTCAGCCTAACTTACATTGGCTTTGGTTAGGTTAGGTTAGGGATTTTCTTTTGAGTTACACAGACCTCAAGTAATGGTAGCTTGCGATGTGTGTAGCTTTAGCCTAACTTACATTGGCTTTGGTTAGGTTAGGTTAGGGATTTTCTTTTGAGTTACACAGACCTCAAGTAATGGTAGCTTGCGACGTGTAGCTTTAGCCTAACTTTCATTGGCTTTGGTTAGGTTAGGTTAGGGATTTTCTTTGAGTTACACAGACCTCAAGTAATGGTAGCTTGCGATGTGTGTAGCTTTAGCCTAACTTTCATTGGCTTTGGTTAGGTTAGATTAGGGATTTTCTTTGAGTTACACAGACCTCAAGTAATGGTAGCTTGCGATGTGTAGCTTCAGCCTAACTTTCATTGGCTTCGGGAAATATTTGGCCAACATTTTTCTCTTTTATCTCAAGGCGTATAGATTTTCCTTGACTTTCTGCTACATCTTCATTTAATCCTTCCTAATTCCCCCTCTTCCTCCTCCTTTATCATCTTGTATACATTCTTATCTAATCGTTCCTATCTCCTCTCTTCTTCCTCCTTCATCAGTCTTATTTTCCTTCTTCTGACCTGTATCGCTTCGTAGACCCTCCTTCCCTCCTCCTACTCTTCCTCCTTTATCATCATGCACATCCTTATCTAATCGTTCCTATCTCCTCTTCTTGCTCCTTCATCATTCCTATTTTCCTTCTTCTTTTGACCTGTATTGCTTTGTAGATCCTCCTCCTCCTCCTCCTCCTCTTGATCCTCTCTTCTGCTTATTCACACACTCTGCTTTCCAATGGCATTACACTATTTATCTTTCCTCACTATAATACACTAAAACACTACAATTTTCAAGGAATGTTTAAGGAAAAGTAACCTAGACAGTTTGGTTATGAGGGCGACAATATATATATGCCATGAAAAAAGTTGGATCACAGTATGTTATTAGTGTTTATCGTTTACAAGACCAGGTATGATCATTCTGCGAGCGCACTTCCGTTCATTCATGTGATATCCAAAGCTTATACTATATGGAAATTACAACAATGGAATATAAGGATAACCCGAGGGGAGTCTTATAATGGAGAAAGTCATGTTAATCTGGCCCCTTTAGCAAACAATTTTCTTTCTGCTTGATGATTTAGTAAAGGCTCGGGATACAATAATAGCCACTCCTGTTTGTGTTGCCGGGCTGTTGTTTCTTCTTCATTCATTGCCCTTGAGCCATTTCCTTCACCATAAAAAAAACCTGCCTGTTGTAATGACACTATTGCCACTCAAGTTTAGGCTTTTGGTATACTATCTAAAAGTTCACATACAGAGAGATTTTGCTTCCTTGAAACTATACATGATATTCCTGTTGGCTCCTTGTTGGACCAGACACACAACTATGGAAAAATACCACTGATTACTGCCACTCAATCCACTCGGGTCAGCTCAGAATATGGCTTGAGAAAAACTGGCAAATATTACAACCTGTAGAGTTATTGTGACTTCCTGGACTGCCTTTCCTTTTCATAATAATCTTCATAATAATCATAATAGTCAACTTTGTAATGAACTAGGAAGTGGCTGCAGAAAAAAGACATAATGCAAATAAACACAAATAAATTAATAAATAAATTCAAAGCATGTGTGAATCATTCCTGTGACGATGTTAATTATGCAAATACTGTAAGGGCGGTGTAGAAAAATCATCGATACTCTTAATAATTATACAAAATCTTGAGGCACGAACTCGGATGTGAATTAGTATGTAGTTGTTTTCTTGAATAATTCTTTGGCGACGATTCAATACATAGATTTCAGGATCAAAAAATATCACTTCCTTCTCGAACACATCAATGAATATTAGGTGATCACGAAGCAACGGAGAACCGAGCATATACGACACCACACACCACGTTCCTGTGAGAGCCGTGGAGTAGGAGAGCTTGGCCGACTTGATCACAGGCGCCACATTGATACCAAAGAGCCGTATGAAATTCATATTAATGGTGATACAAGTGATTTTTATACTCTAGATATCGTCAGTGGATCAATAGGGTGAGCCAGTACTGGAGCGAGAGAGTTGGGAGCAGCAGGATTGAGTGTGCAGAGAGGGAGTGCCTGAACAGGGAGAGATGGAGACACTTCTGCAATAGTGAGAGAGTTAAAAGTAGCAGGATTGAGTGTGATGAGAGGAAGTGCCAGAACAGGGAGAGATGGAGACACTTCTGCAATAGTGAGAGAGCTGGGAGTAGCAGGATTGAGTGTGCTGAGAGGGGATGCCAGAACAGGGAGAGATTGAGACACTTCTGCAATAGTGAGAGTTGGGAGTAGCAAGATTGAGTGTGCTGAGAGGGAATGCCAGAACAGGCTGCAATAGGGTGAGTGAGTTGGGAGTAGCAGGATTGAGTGTGCAGAGGAATGCCTGAACAGGGAGATATGGAGACACTTCTTCAATAGGGTGAGTACTGGAGCGAGAGAGTTGGTCTACGTAAATCAGTTTGAGTTTTGCGTGGCTTCTTCGGTAACAAGATGACGCCTACGATGAGGGTGGCCAAGCTCTCCTCTTCCATGGCTCTTGTTCAAGGAGATGGTTCACTTCAGACTGGAGAGATGCAGGCCACTTACTCAGCTAATGAATAAATTAAACCTTCTGAGTACAAAGTAATCCTATTGGACTTACATGATATACATTAAAAATATCTATGTACAAGCATCTCAGTAACTTTGAACCATTGGAGTGTTTTCCGTCTCACACTCAACATCATACAAAAGCATTGGGAATATAAAGACCGACGACCAGCAGCATGTTCCTTCAGCACTGTTCAGCCTAACTCTTATAGGCCTCGGAAAATAATCGGCCACTGTTTTTCCTTTTTATCTTCAGTCATATGGATTTTTGTTGAGTTTAATGGACCTCAAGTAATGGTAGGTTGTGATGTGTGTAGCTTCAGCCTAACTTTCATGGGCCTCGGAAAATAATTGGCCATTGTTTTTCCCTTTTATCTCAAGTCATATGGATTTTCTTTGAGTTTAATGGACCTCAAGTAATGGTAGCTTGTGATGTGTGTAGCTTCAGCCTAACTTTCATTGGCTTCAGAAAATAATTGGCCACTGTTTTTCCTTTTTATCTTCAGTCATATAGATTTTCTTTGAGTTTAATGGACCTCAAGTAATGGTAGCTTGTGATGTGTGTAGCTTCAGCCTAACTTTCACTGGCTTCGGAAAATATATGGCCATTATCTTTCTCTTTTATCTCAAGGTGTATAGATTTTCCTTGACCTTCTGCCTTCAAGTAATGGTTAAGAGTTGCCTGGTAGCTTCAGAACTGTTGCAGTCTACTTCGGAAAATATCTGGCCATTATCTTTCCTTTTATCGCAAGCTTTATGGATTTTCTTTATCTTTAATGGCCCTCGAGTTATGGTTAAGGGCTGCCTGTGATGTGTGTGGGTGGCTACACACACACAAACACACACACACACATACATGTAGATATTTTATAACTACACATTCGGTGTTTTAACTTCAATTCCGTTTGTCAACGCAAAGTCAACTGAAGATTTAAACGTTCCTAAACTGTACCAATGGTGAAAGAAAATGCTAGAGTTGATGCAGTGGTGTCTGGAGGCAACCAAAAGTGTCCTTCCTCCTCATAATGTTAGCAAGTTACAGAGGTCACCCGAAACATGATCTTATGAACTGGACTTAACTGGCTGTGGTGTTTGGAGGACCTATTATAGTAGTTACAGAGGTCACCCGAAACATGATCTTATTGTATTTGAGAAAGGATACTGAACACCAAACGCCAGGGCTGTTGAACTGGACTTAACTCGCTGTGGTGTTTGGAGGCAACCTATTATAGTCATTCCTCTTTATAATTCTAGCAAGTTACAGAGGTCACCCAAAACATGATCTTACTGAACGCCGGTGACACCAGGACTGCCGAAATATACTTAACGCTAAATGTGTCTCGATATCACTTTCAATGTCTTCATCATGTCACTTCATGAGCTACCAACTATATACACACAGACTTCACAAGGAGACAGATCACACGGAGATGCTAGAGTCGTTTGGCGGCACCTTCAAGCACTACTACAAGCGGCTAGGCTATTGACAACTCTCGGAGGTGAGTATTAAAACTTACGTGTGGAACATCAAGCGTACGTTTTGGAATTCAACAGAAAGAAGGAAGGGTTGGGTGTAGGAAAGGAGGGAGTGGAGCTACGAGTCTGCACAGCTTTTAAGGATCATGAATGTGGGTGTAGTTTCTTTGTTTTCTTTTAATATATGGTGTGTGAGTGTTTGTTTTTGTGTGTGTGTGTGTGTGTTCTTGGATCTGTGGTATCTCTGTCACTGCGCTGGCAAATCTACAGAGAATTTAATATCCTGAATCGACAATCACTTGCAGAAGAAAAGGTAAACTCTACTCTGCATCAAAGACGTGAATACATACATCGTCATATACCAAGGAAATTCAGGAATGTAATGGCGAGATTCTCAAGCAATTATACAAAAATGGTGATATTGTGTTATGGTAGAGCAGCCAGTATTCACACTCCAATGGTTAAGTGCTAGTAGGCACACACACAGCTTTGCAGCAGTACTGAAAAAAGTGTTTCAGGAAATGTACACCTCTGAAATGCTAGGTTAGCCAACAGCACCAACAAAATCACACATCTCCTCTACTGTACATAAAGAAAGAAAGAAAAGGGAGAGCACTTCCTTGGAAATGGGAAACAAAACAGAAAGCTTGAATTTGCTAACCACTTATGAGCCTCGGAAAAGACCTCAGAAAAGAAAAACAACAATTGAAATAGAAAAGTAATCTCCTGAAGGTGCCTGAGGTGAAGACGCACTTCCTCGGAAACGGGATACAAAACAGAAAGCTTCATTTTGCTACCCACTTATGAGCCTCAGACACGACCTCAGAAATGAAGAACAACGAATGAAGTAGAAAAGTAATGTCCTGGACGTGCTTGAGGTGAATGGAAACAGAACAGAAAGCTTCATTTTGCTACCCACTTATGAGCCTCAGACACGACCTCAGAAATGAAGAACAACGAATGAAGTAGAAAAGTAATGTCCTGGACGTGCTTGAGGTGAACGGAAACAGAACAGAAAGCTTCATTTTGCTACCCACTTATGAGCCTCGGAGACGACCTCAGAAAAGGAAAACAAGAATTGGAATAGAAAAGTAATGTCCTGGAGTTGCTTGAGGTGAAGACATTCAACTAAAGAGTAATAAATGTTACCACGAATGTTCTCCTAACACGTGAACAGAGATTCTTTATGCATTACAATCTATAGGACACCGGCAATGCTATAGAAAATACATCCAAAAGCCCTTCGTTACTGACACAGGCGTATGATCCGAAAGGCTGCATTATTTACACGTATGACATGAACCCTATCAAGGAGGCTTAATCCATATCTTAAGTCTCGAGGAAACTCAGCTCCACAAACCATCTGACAGCGTAGCAGTTTTTCTTAATACATTCAATTAATTCTACGGTAATTATATACGAAAATAATGTTTTTAGAAGAGAATAAATGTGATTTGTAGAGTCGAGCTTGAGAAAAAAAAATATAGAAACAATATATACATCTTTTACGATCCTAGGAGTGGCCCATAGTAATGTTTTCCAGGATACAGACAGCATCTTTATTCCAGTTTGTGCTTGCCAACACTCTGCTCGTCCACACTGACTCGCCAGTCCTGCACACACGCTACGCTGTTCCTCGGGAGAACAACCATTATGGCGTGGATTAATATGAAGCCTGAAGACGTTGAGTACCACAAATTGCAGCATGTAAACCGACATAAGTTAATTGACTGTGCCAAATTTAAGAACAACTTCACACCATACAGAGAACTTCACTTAGGTGGATAAAATTTGGGTGAAGATAAAAAAAAAAATCTGGTTTGATGAATAGAACAAATTAAGTAGATAGATAATTAATGCAAACACCATTCAGGGTTATAAATAAAGCTTAGACTGACTACCTGACTGATGGATGGGGTAGGATATGGGTGGATAATCTGTCCTCAGGAGCCACCATGTGTAGGCTGCCTGGGCTAGTGTAGAAGTGTGACCCTTGAAAATAAGGTACTTGCACACTTGTCATATATAATAATAGGTGTTAACTTGAGGAATGACGGGTGAACTAAAAGGAAAAACTAGCTTTCTCACACTTCTTAACTATCTTTCAGCCACTTCTCTTGACTCTTTTGTAGGACCAGTGAGTAGAGGGCTTTTTTTTCATTATTGTTTCCTTTTTTTTTTTGCCCTTGAACTGTTTCCTCTACTGTAAAAAATAAAAGTATGCATCAATAATTCATGTTAATATATTCAATGATACTTGTGGTTTTTGGCATAACTGGAATGTCTTTTTTTTCATCCTTGTGGTAATGGTACTGTGGAAATGTGTGTCCAATGTTACCAGATTATCGTACGCATAACATTGTATTTTCCGGTTTCTGGCCCATAAATATTGCAAAAGAGAGCATCAATAATTACCAATTTTAACAATAATTATAAATACATATCGTTATCTTTGTGGGTGCGATAGTTTGGGTCAGAAATCGGCAAAAACAATACGCCAAGTACAACAATCTGGTAACTTTGTGTGTGTCCTTAGCAAATGACTGAGTTACTTTATACTTAGAATGCAAGAAACTGAAGCTGTGGTGGTTCCGTTACATGCTGCAATTTATGGTAACGCTCAAGCAACTGCTCCTTTTTTCTTGTTTCAGGAAAGACATATATACACAGTCACAGACAATAGCATCACTCCCAATGGGAAGTAAAATCAAAGTATATAAAGTTACAACTAATATATCATCTGTTAGCGACTCTGTACCTTCCCGGAAACACAATCAGTGAGGTTTAGACATCAGCACATCACAAGGACAGTCAGGTATTAGGGAGGCCTGACCTCTACTCAGCAAAGACTACATCGGAAACCTGAAGGGGGTCTGCGTCCAAGGCTCCTTATGCCCAAGAAAATTCACGGTGCAGACAAGATATGATAATTTTGTCTAAGATATAAATATTTACAATCAGAACTTAAATTCATAATGGCATCTGATGACATCCTGCACCCAGTGTTCTTACCAAACTAAACATGTTCTATGCAGACAGGACAGGTGCCCAAACACTGCCCAACTCAGATACAGAATGGCTTGTTGCTCAAATTATACACTACATTATCACATGTGCCAGAAGCACCCAATCTCATACAAACTTAGTTTCAAACATAAGATTTTTTATTTTGCACTTTTATCAAAATGCAAATTCGAACGCTACAAAATCAAAACAAGTGTAGGAGTCCCATGTATCAATTCACAAGCAAAATATACAAATGTGACCAGACAAAAAGAAAGATAATAGAAAATAAAACATGGAAATGCAGATCAAAATGCCTTGACTTGTATCACGAAAAATAGAGTGAAGGATTTGGTCCTCAGACTGCAATACAATATACAGTAGTAGTGCTCACAGAAATATTCACAAGAAACCTCACAACTAGCTCAAAATTTACATATATATTCCACTTTCCTGCAACCTACCATTCACTGTGGCCTGTACTTACAAAGCAATAATGAGTTCTGCAAGAGGGAGTTCGTGTAGATGCGTTTATAAAACCTCCAATAATTTACCATTTCAGAAACGCACTGCGGCACTAACGTTACGCTAAATAAACGTTTGAATCCATCACACGACACTAGGACAAGCAGGACCTGAGCTGTACTAGAAAAGGAAAATAATTATCTTACAAAACTTGCAGTACACAATCAAAGAAGTTTCTACAAATACAACAGAGCCTTCACCTTTCATCTACATCTTTCTGGGATGGCGATGCACCTCTTAAACTGCTCCCACTATCAGCTGGGCCGGCGGTACCACCTCTGCCGGTTGGTGATCTTGGTTCATCTCCTCTAGTGCCGGAGAACACAGACAAGGAGCATCACGGGCAGAACCACACTGTTAGAGAGGCCGCCCAGAACTGAGGCACTTCCTGCAGTCTCTGGAATGAAGTTACGAGTTCTGTATCAGCGGTAGGAAGAACGTAGGCTTGAAATTGTTAATGGGAGACTATGCTGGACGTCTGCCTCCACCCTCAAACCCCTTCTAGTGTCCTGAACTCCCAGATTAGTCTCCCTTATATTATGGGTTCAAACCTCATCCTTGCCTCCGTTCTTAAACCCATTTTTGTCTCCTGAACCCCCAGATTAGTCCCTATTTTATTGTGGGATCAAACCTCATCCTCCTGCCTCCATTCTCAAATCCTTTCTAGTCTCCTGAGCTCCCAAATTAATCTCCCTTTTATTATGGGTTCAAACCTCATCTTTTGCCTCCATTCTCAAACCCTTTCTAGTCTCCTGAACCCTCAAATTAATCTCACTTTTATTATGGGTTCAAACCTCATCCTTGCTTCCATTCTCAAACCCTTTCTAGTCTCCTGAACCCCCAGATTAATCCCTCTTTTATTATGGGTTCAAACCTCATCCTTGCTTCCATTCTCAAACCCTTTCTAGTCTCCTGAACCCCCACACTAATCTCTCTTTTATTATGGGTTCAAACCTCATACTTGCCTCCATTCCCAAACCTGTTCTAGTCTCCTGAGCTCCCAAATTAATCTCCCTTTTATTATGGGTTCAAACCTCATCCTTGCTTCCATTTTCAAACCCTTTCTAGTCTCCTGAGCTCCCAAATTAATCTCCCTTTTATTATGGGTTCAAACCTCATACTTGCTTCCATTCTCAAACCTGTTCTAGTCTCCTGAGCCCCAAAATTAATCCATCTTTTATTATGGCTAGAAACTTCATCCAGTAACACTGCAAGGGAATATAGTTTCACCTCCAAGAATGCCTCACAAAGCATGTCTATCTCACTCTCTGTACACCACAAAGTAACAACTTAGGGCTAGGGATACAAAAGTCACAAACTATCCACTGGTATATGATCAAACAAAGTCTTTAGGGTTTGAACGTAATCCCAAGCCCCCAAAAGATCAAAATAGCCAAACAACAGATAAGGTTACAGGGTCAAATAAGTGGAGTACAGGGTTACCCATCTTGGGAACGAAGAAGAATTGTAATTGTCCCTCTACGAAAATTTGTACAACACGTTGAAAATAGAAGGAAAAAGGAAACGCCAAACAGCACAAACACAGGTAGAAAAGAAAGAAGGAAAAGCTTATGGTAATGATGAATGAGATGGTGATGAAAGGTTGAGGGAATGAAATAAATGTTGGCCACACAAATCAGATGACTCGTAATGACTGTACTGGAATAGTTTGGTCAGAAAGCACCTCGGAAATATTACAGTTACTTCACAGACAAACTGAAACTGAGCATGTATAGATTGGACATCCTTGGTAAGTGCTAGCAAACCTCCATAACCTGTATCAATTATGCCGTTTATAGGCAACAAATCTAAGACATACTGTGGCACAAACTATCAATCCTAGACTAACTATGTCCTTTTAGGGGTTACAATTATAAATCCTATGGCACGAAGTAGCAATCCTGGACTCGTTATGTTGTTATAGGTTGCAATTCTAAATCCTATGGGACCAAATATCACTCCTAGACTAAGCTGTTCTTTATAGGTTACAATTCTAGGTCCTGTGGCACAAAATCACACCTAGACTAAGCTGTTCTTTATAGGTTACAATTCTAGGTCCTATGGCACAAAGTATCACTCCTACACTAAGCTATTATTGCATCAAGTGGACAGATGACTAACCAGTAGTGAGAGTTATTTGCTCGGGAAGATTCTGCTCTTCCTTGTTCGTTGCGGGAGGCTCCTGCTGGCTGTGCTCGTCGGAGGCAAGGTAGAGCATGGCGATGGAGGCTTCACACTGTGGGAGGGAAATTGATTCGCTCTATAAGGTTATTCTTCAAGAGGGAAAAGTGAACTGTTATATATACAATTAGATTCAAATGTGCCGTGCTCATCTGAGGCAAAGAGAGCGTGGCGATGGAGGCTTAACACTGTGGGAGGGAAATTGATCCACTCTATAAGGTTATTCTTCAAGAGGGAAAAGTGACCTGTAATGTGTACAATCAGATTCAAATGTGCCGTGCTCGTCTGAGGCAAAGAGAGTGTGGCGATGGAGGCTTCAGACTGTGGGAGGGAAATTGATCCACTCTATAAGGTTATTCTTAAAGAGGGGGAACCTGGCCTGTTATATATAGTTGTGCTGATTCAAATAAGTCTTCAAGGCAACTTCTGTGCTAACCAGAGCATTTATGTTACTCAGCACTGTATGTAGTTCGTTTAAACTCTCTCTTAAGGGGATCCAACACAGTAAAAACCATCGTAAATTGCTGTTGGGGTGAAAAACGGTTATACCCACAAAAGTCCCTTGAATGTCCATCCTCTGATATGCCTGTGAAATATTAAAAAGAATTGCTTAGAAATAAATATATACCGTATTTCAAACTTCTGCAGTTCATGAAATCTGAAAAGGGACCCCCCCTCCCCCCCGACAATGACCTACCTTCACGAATGACCTAGAAATGAGTTGTGTCTTCTACCTGGTATGTACACAATAACATCAATTTTGCTGACTTGTGATTGTCATGGTCGTTGATTCCTATGATGCTATGTACACTATTCTCTCTTAACCCCTTGACTGTGGATTTCCTACCAGAAGACATCACCAGCTACAGGAATGGAACAGGAAGTGGCTGCTACAATTCAATGAAGAAAAATGTAAAGTCATGCACCTTATGAGGGGATATCCAGCATACCAATACCACATGGGAAACACTCTTCTATCCACCACAGAGGCAGAGAATGACATGGGACTATATGTTACCAGGCTACCAGTGAAAGCCAAATCCGTGCCAATCACAGCGGATGGGTTAAACCATGAATGGCAAATTCCTGGAGCATAAAGTCTGTGCCAATGCAAAGTTCCTAGAGAATAAGGTCCCGACACAAGCAGTCTCACCTTTAATGTCAGTTCGCCCTTGATGAAATCCTCCTTGGCCAACTCAAAGTTCAGATGCAACCTTGAGACATAAAGGCCATCTTCGGTCTTCTCTGGCAGGTATTCCAGGTATTCATCATCAGCCTGGCAGCGTAAAAAAAAGTTTGAATATCTTAAATCTTCATACAATTTTCAAGCTATATTTAAAGTTCTTATGCATGTTATTAGTTCTTATGATGAGGGAGGATGAGGAGGAGGAGTGGAATAACTGGAAGAGGAGGTTAACTCTCTCGCGCACGATGATGCGTTTCGCGTCATCAAAGGGTAAATGGTCCTGGTGCACGATGACGCGTAAAAGTTAAAAAAATTGATAAAAAATTAAGTTTTCAGTGGAAGTGCGTCAAATTTGGAGAATCATTTGTTGGGATAAGTTTCTTAATGGTAACATATGGCAACCTTTCTAAGGAGCATAGATGAGGAGCGTGGAGCGATTTTTAGTTGTTACCCTACTCTGACGGGAGAGGAAAAAATATAGTTTTCTTGGTGTAACTCAGGAAGTAATAGGCATATGAGGATTTTGAGGATACCATAAGAATCCTCACTAAATTCCGCTTCGAAACATATTTGGCTAAAAAAGTTGGCCCACAAAATTTCGAGATAGTGAGTGGGGAAGAGTTGGTACTTAGGATTTATTGTCTACAATACTCTATACGGAGACTTGGAACGAGTTTGTATTGTTTATATATATATATTTTCCTCATTTTTATTTGCGCATGTTCTAGTACAAGTCTTTATGAAGCCATTGATAACAAATTCATTGGGATACGATATATCTGTGAGGGTAAAATACGTCCGGGAATGTAGAGTATCGCGGCGGCCAAAAAAGGGCCGGTCAGGCCTGAGAAATGCATGGTGAGTGGAAGAGAAACTAATTGGAAACTTACTGTGTACGAGAGGGTTAAGTAGGCTATAGGAAAAGTGGGAGAAGGTAGAAGCCTTCTCGTAACTATAAAAAAAACAATATAACACTAAGAAGTCCATTTTTGCCTATACTAAACTCTCTTAAGCCATATCTGCAGCCTTTGTGACCTCTCGGACAAAAAAGAAAACAATAGTAATAATAATAAAAAAAAGCCTGCTACTCGCTGCTCCTAAAAATAATCCAAAGAGATGGCCGAAAGAGGGGTCAATTACGGGAGGAGAGGTGTCCTAATACAATGTGTATACTTCAAGTGTTCAGCCACTAAATAATATTAGGGGAACAAAACATTATATTTATTCATCTTTTTACAGTAAAGGAAGCAGCTCAAGGGGAACAGAAAATAACAAGGGAGCAAAAAGAAGCCTCCTATGAGCTGCTCCTGTAAACGTTAAGACTCGTAAACATCAATAAACAGTAAATCTTCTATTGTGGGAGTGGCAAGTAGCGGGCTTTTTTGTTTCTGCACTCTTTTTGTTGCCCTTGAGCCATCTCCTTTGCTGGAAAAAAAGACACCTAAGAGTAAACACACACCTCCTTGTCGTTGATGTACCACGCAAGGCTGGCGGCGGGGATGGAGGGCGCGGCGGTGCAGGTGAGGTTGACAGTGTCCCCGACGGCATAATGGTCCGGCACAGCGCCCTCAATTCTGGGCTGCTTATCGGGAACCACTACAAAAACATACACCCCATCAACCTTGTACACTACTTAAGGGGCTACAGAGGAGGGTGTCAATGTGTGCTATGGTCTAGGGTGGCTCAATGTGGTTATTCTGTACTGTAGCGAAACTGGTTTGACGAGATGTTTTTTTGTGTTGGTTTCCGTGGGTCATTTCCTCCCTGTCGCTCTTAAACAAGCACACATATTTGACAAGGCTTTTGTAGGAGTTTGGGGCATTTCCGGGAGTGTACTTTTATGACCCTGGTGTTAGTTTGACCCTTCTTCTGTACAATGAACCTAAGAACACTCATTATAACCTGATTGACCCCCTCTTTGACCTTTAGCAATAGCTGATGTCAGAAGAGAAAGTGTCTTATAGAACCAGCCACAGTCCGGACACCCATCTTTTTCTCTCATATGTTAGCTATCGGCAACATATGAGAGGAAGAAATATGTGTTGGGACTGTGAGTGAGCAGCGGAGAGGAAAGGACCCGCAGGAACCAATGCCATAACGGTCCCGCCAATCTGCTTCCACTATAATTACCATGTATTATAATTTGAGGCATCCAATGGAGAAGGGGAACAGGGAACAGAGCCATTTTTTTCTAGTGTGCACTGGGAAAGGCAAGTTACCTCATTCTTTCACTACATCAACTGGAGTCTTTTTTCCTCTCCAGATATGTGTTTAGTTGGTGGGGAAAGAAAAGTTGGAAAGTTTCGTTTAGTTGGCGCAACATCTGTGGTCATATGCTAGAAAGAGACAGAAGGGAAAGGAATTATAGGAGAAGGGAACAGATTCCAGGAGACTGGACACAACCCCCGATTAATACCTGGTACCCATTCACTGCTGGGTGGACAGAAGCGTAGGGTATCGGAAAAGCCGCCCAAATTCTTCCACTCCGCCCGGGAATCGAACCCAGGCTCTCTCGGTTGTGAGCCGAGTGTGCTAACCACTGCACCACGAAGCCCCCTTAGTTGGTGGGGTCTTCCATGTGATGAGGTAAAACTCTATCCATGGTTTTCACTTGCACAGAATTCCATATTTCAGTCAGGGTGGGTGTGGACTGGATTTATTTGGGTGTTAGAACATATATATTAAAAGACACAACAGGTTAAGACATCTATGAATCAGCCACTACTACAATGACACCAGACAAACAAACATGTATATACTTCCTGCCTCGGTTCTGAAAGTCAAGACAAATCAAACAGTTACGCCTGAAAAAGAAATGTAACAGTTTGCGCTCTCGTGTTCGTTGATCTAAAGCCTATGCGATGTGGTTTGTGCAGGTTACACTCACCAAAGATCATATTGTGAACTGATGCAAAGAAATCTCAACGTGTGTGCCATTCATTTATTTGGTGATGAGTGAAGATGATAATGGAAACAAAAGGATGTTGAAATACATAAATAAAGGAGATAAAAACACAGGATAGGAATGCACTGTCTAAGGATGCACTCTTTGCCATGCTGCACTACTCAACAGATGAGTTTCATGAGACCACAAGCAACATACAAATTGTAGAAAGAAAAAAAAAAAAAAACAAAGCAACAAAAACACCCGTCAGACGCTGCTCAGACAAAAGAAAAATTAACAAGAGGCCACAAGAGAGGTCAAATCCATGCTGCTTCTATCGCTACTCATACACCGAGAATTACCAAACTATGTAGGCACAGAAAGGACACGTATCTCTTGACTTACCAACGACAGTCATGTTTTTCGTCATCGTAACCTGGTGGAACTTTGGCGCCTCTCCGATGACAGTGCATGTGTAGCTGCCGGAAGCAGCCAAATCCACTTCATGGAGGACCACTGTCTCTCCGTTCGACTGTTCTCGCTGTGGGGGGGATGTGATTTTAGTACAGTGTCGTAATGTATTGGAGAGTTTGTGTCTGTGGGGGAAGTCATGGTTTGGGTACAGTGTCGTAACGTACTGGAGAGTTTGTGTCTGTGGAGGACGCAATGGTTTTAGTACAGTGACATAACGTATTGGAGAGTTTGTATCTGTGGGGGACGCCATGGTTTTAGCAGTGTCATAACATATTGGAGAGTTTGTGTCTGTGGGGGACGCCATGGTCTGAGTACAGTGTCAGAACGTATTGGAGAGTTTGTGTATGAGGGGGAAGTCATATGAGAGGAAGGGACAGGTGTTGGGACTGTGTGGCAGAGAAGAGGGGAGGGAGGTAGGGACCCGTGGAATCAAACGCCCAAACAGACTATTTTAAATGGTTTGACTAGAGGCAGCTAGCAACATTAACAACCCCTGGAAATAACGCATCTACTTACAATCACTTGAACTGCACTGTCCTCAAAGATCGTCATGGGCTCGTCCGAGTTCACCTGATACCTAGGGAGGAAATAACATGTAAGGAGAAGAAAATATAGCACCAGCAACACACTTTATGACATAGATGAAATAGGCTGAGCTGTTGTTTTCCGGCCACTGAGAAATCTTTAGTTTGGTAATATGTTTCTTGGGGTTTCGGGGGACTCAAGGCGTAAGAGAATAGAGTTGAGTTGCAAGAGGAGAGAGACTTACATAAATTTACATAGATTTTGAAAGTCTATTCTAATCTGCTGGTTTTTTTTCCTGTCATTGAGAAATCTTGTTTGATAATGTACTTGTAAAGGTAAAGACACATTAGAATCTGTTGTTGTTTCCTTCATTGAGAAATCTTCAGTTTAATATTATGTTTCTTGGGGTGATAATCTATTCTAATCTGCTGTTTTTTTTTCCCTGTCATTGAGATATCTTGTTCAATAATGTAGTTTTTAAGGTAAAGACCCATTATGATCTGCTGTTCTGCCCCTGTTACTAAGATCTTCAGCTGAATAATGTGTTTCTTAAGGTAAAAATTCATTATAATCTGCTGTTTTTTTTCCCTGTCATTGAGATATCTTGTTCAATAATGTATTTTTTAAGCATTATAATTTGCTGTTCTGCCCCTGTTACTAAGAGCTTCAGCTGAATAATGGGTTTCTTAAGGTAAAAATTCATTATAATCTGCTGTTGTTTTCCTGTTAATGAGAAATCTTGTTCAATAATGTATTTTTTAAGCATTATAATTTGCTGTTCTGCCCCTGTTACTAAGAGCTTCAGCTGAATAATATGTATCTTGGGGAAAAAATCCATTATAATCTGAATTCCACTGGCAGAAAATCAAATGAATGGTATAAATTTGAAAAGAAGGGAATTATATAGGCTGGTATTACAAGATACTTTCGCTTCTGACATCAACCATTTCTGAAGGTCAAAGAGGGGCTCAGTCGGGTTCCAATGAGTGTTTCTTCAGGTTCACGGTACAGAAGAGGACTCACACTACCACCAGGGTCATAAAACTACCCCTGGAAATGCCCACAACTCCTACGAAAGCCTTGTCAAATATGTGTTCTTGGGCGGCGAAATGTCTTGTGATACGACCCGTAATGCCCTCAAAATAAATAACATGGACCTGACTCCCACCCTCGCTCCGGGACTCACTTTAGGAACTCCAGGTTATTGTGGGACCATTTGATGATGAGCGGTTCTCGCGCGCTCTCGTATCGGCAGGTGAGGTTGACGTTGGTGAAGCGAGGAGCATGTGAGGGCACCAGCAGCTCCTTGATCGCCACGTCCTCGAGTTGACACATCCCTGCAACACACAGATGGGAGAGGAACTTTAGAAGAATGATATACTTGAGAGAGGGACATTAGAGTAGTGTTGTACTTAAGAGAGAAATGTCAGAATATGAAATACTTGAAAGGAACGTGTCTGTCTGTCTGTCTGTCCCTTCCTCTTCTCTCCTCTTCCCTTTGTCTTTCCTTTTCTTTGATATACTTGAGAGAGGGACGTTAGAGTAGTGTTGTACTTAAGAGAGAAATGTCAGAATATGAAATACTTGAAAGGAACGTGTCTGTCTGTCTGCCTGTCCCTTCCTCCCC
>NC_066542.1:4622162-4639662 GCF_024679095.1 Eriocheir sinensis | reverse complement strand
TATATATATATATATATATATATATATATATATATATATATATATATATATATATATATATATATATATATATATATATATATATATATATATATTTTCCCTCATTCCGTGCATCTCATTGGTCAGTTCATAAGCAAGCCACGCCCTCTCTCAATTTTAGGTGTTCTGTGATTGGTGGATGCTGGGGGAAGGGAGGAGTCGCATTGGTGGATGCTGGGAAAGGTTGAGTCTTATTGGTGGATGCTGGGAAAGGCTAAATCTTATTGGTGGATGCTGGGAAAGGCTAAATCATATTGATGGATGCTGGGAAAGGCAAAATCTTATTGGTGGATGCTGGGAAAGGTTGAGTCTTATGGGTGGATGCTGGGAAAGGCTAAATCTTATTGGTGGATGCTGGGAAAGGCTAAATCTTATTGGTGGATGCTGGGAAAGGCTAAATCTTATTGGTGGATGCTGGGAAAGGCTAAATCATATTGATGGATGCTGGGAAAGGCTAAATCTTATTGGTGGATGCTGGGATAGGGTAAATCTTATTGGTGGATGCTGGGAAAGGCTAAATCTTATTGGTGGATGCTGGGAAAGGCTAAATCTTATTGGTGGATGCTGGGAAAGGTTGATTCCTATTGGTGGATGCTGGGAAAGGCTAAATCATATTGATGGATGCTGGGAAAGGCTAAATCTTATTGGTGGATGCTGGGAAAGGTTGAGTCTTATGGGTGGATGCTGGGAAAGGCTAAATCTTATTGGTGGATGCTGGGAAAGGCTAAATCTTATTGGTGGATGCTGGGAAAGGCTAAATCATATTGATGGATGCTGGGAAAGGCTAAATCTTATTGGTGGATGCTGGGAAAGGCTAAATCTTATTGGTGGATGCTGGGAAAGGTTGATTCCTATTGGTGGATGCTGGGAAAGGCTAAATCTTATTGGTGGATGCTGAGAAAGGTTAAATCTTATTGGTGGATGCTGAGAAAGGTTAAATCTTATTGGTGGATGCTGGGAAAGGCTAAATCTTATTGGTGGATGCTGAGAAAGGTTAAATCTTATTGGTGGATGCTGGGAAAGGCTAAATCTTATTGGTGGATGCTGGGAAAGGTTAAATCTTATTGGTGGATGCTGGGATAGGGTAAATCTTATTGGTGGATGCTGGGATAGGGTAAATCTTATTGGTGGATGCTGGGAAAGGTTGAATCGTATTGGTGGATGCTGGGAAAGGCTAAATCTTATTGGTGGATGCTGGGAAAGGTTGATTCCTATTGGTGGATGCTGGGAAAGGCTAAATCATATTGGTAGAGAGAAGATGGCGCCACTATAAACACTTGCCTGCGCCAAGACGGGCTGGGGCACACTACCATCCAGGCCTCTCAAGCAAGCCTACCGGCGCTATAGGCGGAAAAAAAAAAAAATGCTGGGAAAGACAAAATTACAATGGATGGACTTCACAAACGAGTAAATATGACCTTCGATTTTTGCCTTAACGTGTGTCCTTGCAGAGTTTTCATCCTCGCTGGCAAGGCTTCACAAAATCTCACCAACTCTGAACCTTCTTGGAATCGGCCCCCAACCCGCCCCCCACAAGCGAGTAATTGTATTAAGGAGAGCGTGTCCCAGCTGGCGAAACCTGGAGAAGACAAACTGTTGGCGCCTGGTGGTGGGAACGTTGTGTTTATCTGATATACTATGGGACTCAAGGCGCCGTGATGGTTAGTTAATATATGAGAATGTTGGGTTTGATAGAATGGTGAGGGGAAGGGACATTGTGATTCATGGCCTAAGATTATCAATAGGAACAAGTAATCTCCTTCTCCTTTTCCTCTTTTTCTTCTTCCTCATCCTCCTCTAATCCTTTTTTTCTTCTGTTTTCACTATATTTTTTTTCAGCTTCTTCCCCTCCATTTCTTCTACTCCTTTTCCTTCTTCTTCTTCTTCATCTACTTCTTCTTCCTTCTCTCTTCTACCTCTCATTTCCTCTTCCTCTTCCTCCTTTTCAACCTCCTCTTCCTTTTCAGTATCTACTTTCCAACTCTTCCTTATCTTCTGTTTCTTTTTCTTCTTTCTCCTCCTTCCTATCTTCTTCCTCGTCCTCTCCTCTACTTCTTATTTCCTCTTCCTATTTCTGCTTTTCAACCTCCTGTCATATTCCATTACCTCCTCCTCCTCTTCTTGTTCTTCCTTCTCCTCCTCTTTCTCCTCTCGTATACCTCTCATTTCCTCCTCCTCTTTCTCCTTTTCAACCTCCTGTTCCTTTCCATTTTCTCCACCTCCTCCTCCTCCTCTCTCTCCTCTCGTATACCTTTCATTTCCTCCTCCTCTTTCTCCTTTTCAATCTCCTGTCCTTTTCCATTACCCCCCCCTCCTCCTCCTCCTCCTGTGGCCTAGATCCTCGCAGCAAGGGCACCCCGACGGCTCCATCCAGCTGGCGCCGCCTTCGCCATCTCTTCGTGGCCCGCTGCCAACCCCACCCACCTCGCAACCCCGGGAACTGGGTCGCGGGAGTTACCGTCACCGCCACCACTACGACTACAACGACCCCTTCACCACGACCCCCTCCCCTCCACTACTCCTTCTTCTTCTGTTCCCATCTTCCTTTCCTCCTCTTATCTCCTCATCGTCTCCTTTCCCTATCTTCCTTTTTCCCTCCTGTCTTATACGCCTTCATCTCCTTTCTCCTCCTAATCTCCTTCCTATTAATTCCCATCTTCCTTTCTTCCTCTTATCTCCTCCTCATCTCCTATTCCTATCTTCCTTTCTCCCTCCTGTCTCATCCGCCTTCATCTCCTTTCTCCTCCTCATCTCCCTTTCCCATTTCCTCTTCTCCCTCCATCCCTCCCTTCCATCCACCACCACCACCTCTACCACCTCCATTACCCCCTTTCACCACCCCTATTACCCTTCCATTCCCCTCTACCACCACCACCACTACGATCCCAATCCCTTCCATCACTAATCGAAGGTTCCAATTCTACCCTTGAGCGAAGCCTGTCTCCAATCACGCTATTTACACACTGGATTGGATCAGATCTCACCACGAGGCATCAGAGACCATTAGTGTGGATTAGAATTTGTATTGGATTCGATTACACGCAGAAGAAGACTTGTATAAAGAGGGTTCCAATTCTGTCTGTCCGTCCAATCAAGCTATTTAAAGATTGGATAGGATTGGATTGCTTTAGATCTTAGCATTAGGCGCCAGACACTGTGTTTACCAATCATCACCTTCATTTGTGTGTGTGTGTGTGTGTGTGTGTGTGTGTGTGTGTGTGTGTGTGTGTGTGTGTGTTTGCTTCTTAATCAGCTCTGCAGGAAGATGATCGGTTTGAGAAGTGAGTGAGATGATGATGGAAAGAATAATCATGTATTTCTTGTTCTTTTTCTCGCCACGCCCTTCTCTCTCTCTCTCTCTCTCTCTCTCTCTCTCTCTCTCTCTCTCTCTCTCTCTCTCTCTCTCTCTCTCTCTCTCTCTCAGACCTCACGACGCCCAGCACCAGACGCCGAGGTTGATTCCAGGCGCCGAAGAGAGAGAGAGAGAGAGAGAGAGAGAGAGAGAGAGAGAGATATACTACCCCCCTCTCCACACACACACACTGACCTTTCAAAATACAACGGATACCACTAATGACATAATAGCCGGCTGGTCAACGTTGCTATGAGGAATTCAAGAGTACTATCATATGTTCACGGTACAGAGGACGTGTTGTTTTAGGTTCACGGTACAGAGGACGTGTTGTTTTAGGTTCACGGTACAGAGGACGTGTTGTTTTTGGTTCACGGTACAGAGGACGTGTTGTTTTAGGTTCACGGTACAGAGGGCGTGTTGTTTTCAGGTTCACGGTACAGAGGACGTGTTGTTTTAGGTTCACGGTACAGAGGACGTGTTGTTTTAGGTTCACGGTACAGAGGACGTGTTGTTTTAGGTTCACGGTACAGAGGACGTGTTGATTTCAGGTTCACGGTACAGAGGACGTGTTGTTTTAGGTTCACGGTACAGAGGACGTGTTGTTTTAGGTTCACGGTACAGAGGACGTGTTGATTTCAGGTTCACGGTACAGAGGACGTGTTGATTTCAGGTTCACGGTACAGAGGACGTGTTGATTTCAGGTTCACGGTACAGAGGACGTGTTGTTTTAGGTTCACGGTACAGAGGACGTGTTGTTTTAGGTTCACGGTACAGAGGACGTGTTGTTTTAGGTTCACGGTACAGAGGACGTGTTGTTTTAGGTTCACGGTACAGAGGACGTGTTGTTTTAGGTTCACGGTACAGAGGACGTGTTGTTTTAGGTTCACGGTACAGAGGACGTGAGGTTGTATGTTCACGGTACAGAGGACGTGTTGTTTTAGGTTCACGGTACAGAGGATGTGTTGTTTTAGGTTCACGGTACAGAGGACGTGTTGTTTTAGGTTCACGGTACAGAGGACGTGTTGTTTTAGGTTCACGGTACAGAGGACGTGTTGTTTTAGGTTCACGGTACAGAGGACGTGTTGTTTTAGGTTCACGGTACAGAGGACGTGTTGTTTTAGGTTCACGGTACAGAGGACGTGTTGTTTTAGGTTCACGGTACAGATGACGTGTTGTTTTAGGTTCACGGTACAGAGGGCGTGTTGTTTTAGGTTCACGGTAGAGAGGACGTGTTGATTTGAGGTTCACGGTACAGAGGACGTGTTGTTTTAGGTTCACGGTACAGAGGACGTGTTGTTTTAGGTTCACGGTACAGAGGACGTGTTGTTTTAGATTCACGGTACAGAGGACGTGTTGTTTTAGGTTCACGGTACAGAGGACGTGTTGATTTCAGGTTCACGGTACAGAGGACGTGTTGATTTGAGGTTCACGGTACAGAGGACGTGTTGTTTTCAGGTTCACGGTACAGAGGACGTGTTGTTTTCAGGTTCACGGTACAGAGGACGTGTTGTTTTAGGTTCACGGTACAGAGGACGTGTTTTAGGTTCACGGTACAGAGGACGTGTTGTTTTAGGTTCACGGTACAGAGGACGTGTTGTTTTAGGTTCACGGTACAGAGGACGTGTTGTTTTAGGTTCACGGTACAGAGGACGTGTTGTTTTAGGTTCACGGTACAGAGGACGTGTTGTTTTAGGTTCACGGTACAGAGGACGTGTTGTTTTAGGTTCACGGTACAGAGGACGTGTTGTTTTCAGGTTCACGGTACAGAGGATGAACATGACGCAGAACATGAGGAACAAGGAAATGATGAAGATGAAAGAGAAAAGAATGAAGAATAAAGAAAAAGGAAGAAGATGAAGACGAGGAAAAAGAATAAAAGGAAGAAAATGAAACAGAACAAGAACAAAAGAGAAAGAAGAGGAAGAGGAAGAAGAGGAGGAGGAGGAGGAGGAGGAAGAGGAGGAGTAGACAAACACGTAGGTAATCAGGGAGAGGAGGGAAATGACTGGGTTAAGGAGGAGGTGCTGGGGAGAGAAGGGGAGGAAAGCTGAGGAGGGGAGAGAGAGAGAGGGGAAGGGGAGAGGTTACATGTGGGTAGACTGAAGGGGGTGAGGGGGTAAGGGGGTGATGGTAATGAGTAGAAGGAGGAGAGCGGGGAGGGAAGGGGAGAGGGAGGGGAGACACGGGGAGTGGAATGGTTGAGTCATTGCGAGGATTGGTGACGCAAGGTGTGTGTGTGTGTGTGTGTGTGTGTGTGTGTGAGAGAGAGAGAGAGAGAGAGAGAGAGAGAGAGAGAGAGACAGAGACAGAGACACACACACACACACACACACACACACACACACACACACACACACACACAGTAGAAGTGCCTCTCAAGGGGAAGTGAATAACAAGCTGGGAAATAACAAGAAAATGCTGCAAATGTTCATAAGTAGACGCCGGAAATGGAGAGAATGGAGGAGGAAGGAGGAGCAGATTAGGACAAGTGGCAGGAGGAGGAGGAGGAGGAGGAGGAGGAGGAGGAGGAAAGTAGTGATAATGATGAGAGAGAGAGAGAGAGAGAGAGAGAGAGAGTGCTTTCCTTTCCTTTTTATTCCGCAGAGACGTGACTTGCAGCCCCACCCCCCTCTCTCTCTCTCTCTCTCTCTCTCTCTCTCTCTCTCTCTCTCTCTCTCTCATCTCAATGCCTCTGAGTTTCAATTACGTGCGTGTGCGTGTGCGTGTGCGTGTGTGTGTGTGTGTGTGTGTGCGTGATGAGACTAATCAAGCAGGCGGCGAAATTAGGACAAAAAATGATTAGCCTCTTCAAGCCTTCCTTCCTTAATTGCTTGCTTGCTTCCTCTCTTCCTTCCTTCCTTTCTTTCTTTCCTCCCTCTTCTTTTCCCTTCCTTCTCTCTTTGCTCCTTTTCCTCTCCCTTCCACATTTCCCTTCTCTTCCTTTTTCTGGACACCTCTACTTCCTTCCATCCATTCATCCATCTTTCCTTACTCTATTTCCTCTCCTTTTTTTCCCTCTCCTTCCCCTCTTCCTCTTTCTTCACTTTGGTACGCTCTCCTTCCTTCTTCCTCCCTCGAATACTCTTTCCCTTCCTCTGCATTTTTTTAATATTTTTCCTTTTATTTCTCTTAGTTTCCCTTCCCTTTCTTCCTTTCCTTTCCTATTTTTAACATTGGTACCCTCCCCTTCCCGTCCTTTCCATTCCCTAATACTTTTTCCCTTCCCCTTCGTTTTCTGGCACCCTTTCCTTTCCTTTCCCTTCCCTTCATTTCTTCCCTATCCATCATTGTGGCTTACATTCTCCTTTCTATTCCTTCCCTTCATTTCTCTTGTACTTCCCCTTCTTTTTCCCTTCATTTCTAGCACCTCTCCTTCCTTTCCCTTCCCCTGTCCTCTTCTTCCTTTCTTCTCCTTCGCTAATACTTTCCCCTTCTTTTCCCTTCATTTTTGGCACGTCTCCTTCCCTTCTCCTTTCTTTTCCTTCTCTAATACACTTTCCCCCTTCTTTTTCCCTTCCTTTTTTGGCACCCTACCCTTCTCCTCCCTTCCCTTCCCCTCCCGGCCTTGAGGGTTTGGCCGGCCGGTGACTGTCTCCTCCTGCCCACCAATGACAGTTTCCGAAAAGTATGGCGGCGATAAAGAAGGGGAGGAGGAGGAGGAGGAGGAGGAGGAGGAGGGAAAAGGAGGAGGATGGTTAATGGACTGAGGGAAGGAACTTAACTGGAGAGAGAGAGAGAGAGAGAGCGAGAGAGAGAGAGAGAGAGAGAGAGAGAAAGGGGGGTGGGGGGTTATAATCTTTGCTTTGATACACTTATAAGGTTTCTTCGTTGTCTATAGTTTACATTTATTTATTTATTCTCTCTCTCTCTCTCTCTCTCTCTCTCTCTCTCTCTCTCTCTCTCTCTCTCTCTCTCTCTCTCTCTCTCACGGTTTAGTTTACTGCCAAAGGTGTTAGATGAACTTCACACACACACACACACACACACACACACACACACACACACACACACACACATACATAGGTATCGATTGCACAGGTGACCTTGTTTGGAGGTGACCTCAGTATATCTGCCTGACACCTGTCCTCCTCCGCCTCCTCCTCCTACTACTCCTACTACTGCTTCCACACGCTAAAAGAGAGAGAGAGAGAGAGAGAGAGAGTCATGTGATGTATACTGACGTCATCTCTTTCCCCCTTTTCTCTCTCCTCCCCCCCTCTCTCTCTCTCTCTCTCTCTCTCTCTCTCTCTCTCTCTCTCTCTCTCTCTCTCTCTCTCTCTCTCTCTCTCTCTCTCTCTCTCTCTCCTCTCTCTCTCTCTCTCTCTCCCTTCTTCCTCCATTCTTCGTCCTTTTTCTTTTCTCTTCCTCAATTTGTCTTTTTTCCTTCCCTTTCCCTCCTTTTCTGCACCAACACCTCCCTTTCTCCCTCCCTTCCTACTTACCTCCCTCTTTTTCTCTCTCTTCCTCTTCTCTTTCCCTTCCTCTAAATAGTCCATCAATTCAAGCTGTCGGATGTGCAGATAGAAACCCTTCATTCCACGTCCTAATCTTAAAGGAGAATATAATTGGTTTGGGCGCTTAGAATGCTCCCTTAGCTGGCCATTCCTGGGGCTTCCTAACCGTGTCCTGCCTCCATGCGTCACGCTTCTCGAGTTCAGTGCAAGGAAAAGTTTTATATGGGTTGGTGTTCTCAGACGAGTCAGCTATTTCCAAAGGCCGAAAAAAAGGAATAATTGGGTTCTAATGTGTGGGTTTTCAAATTCAAGGTACAGAAGGGTCAGACTACCACCAGGGTCATAAAACTACCCCTGGAAGTGCTTGAAACTCCTACGAAAGGGATGTTGAATATATATCGGTCTCTTTCATATTTATGGTACAGAAGAAGGGTCAGACTACCACCAGGGTCACAAAACTACCCCTGGAAATGCCTACAACTCCTACGAAAGCCTTGTCAAATGTATGTACTTGGGCGAAGAAGGGTTTCAGAATATGACCCAACTCGTATTCTTAAACATTTTGGAGCCAAAGCACACATATTTGACAGTTTTGTAAGAGTTTAGGGCATTTCCAGGGGTAGTTTAATGACCCTTGTGGTAGTCTGACCCCTCTTCTGTACCATGAACCCAGAAGAACACTCATTACAACCGGACTGATCTCCTTTACGGCCTTTGGAAATAGTTGATGAGGAGGTGGAAGCGTCTAAATAAGAATAACAAGCTCTGTGTCCCGCCCCGTGCTGGCTCGCTGACGGGTGATACCTTAGAAGGCTGACAGGGCTCTCTCTCGGATTGCCTGGTTCTTCTTTTAGTTTTACGAGGTGCGTGTAATCTCTCTAATCTCTCCCTTGGGTATAATCGTGTGTGATGAAGTAAAGGGAAAGAAATCGCTGTAAAACTGGTATCTTAGTCAGGTTAAGCATAGGGAAAGAAATCGCTGTAAAACTGGTATCTTAGTCAGGTTAAGCATAGGGAAAGAAATCGCTGTAAAACTGGTATCTTAGTCAGGTTAAGCATAGGGAAAGAAATCGCTGTAAAAATGGTATCTTAGTCAGGTTAAGCATAGGGAAAGAAATCGCTGTAAAAATGGTATCTTAGTCAGGTTAAGGCATGTATTATCGTTTGGATCTTCTGAAAAGGCTTGAATAATGAAGACCAGTAAAGAATGCGAACTATATTGGTATTTCGGTTAGGTTCATTCAAGTCCTATCTCTTGGTCCTTGTATATAACCTTGTGTAAAGAATATACCGTTTAACACAGCGCTGTATAAATGCTATCCTGGTTAGGTTATTATGGAAGAGCAGGGAATAAAGAAGTATACCAGGGAATATCAGTCCCAGAGATTATCAATGTGTAACCGAGTCAGACTTTGGAACCACACACAGGCAAATGAGTATATACAGAACATTAAGCACATGAAAGCAATTATATATATACGGTACAGTGAAACATGTCGAGACTCTACCATCCTGCCATTCAGAATACATTGACCCACACAGAGAGGACGTGACGCAGCCAAGCCTTTCTAACACTCGGCTCATGATAATTGCAGGAAGCCGCCGAGACCTCACCTCCTGGGAGCCTCACCTTGTCTACCCTGCCCTGCCCTGCCCTGCCCTGCCCTCTTCCCACGCTTTACCTTTCATACCCACGCCTGAGAGGAAACGGTGGCTGTGCTGTGTGTAGTGATGGTTGTGGTGGTGGTGGTGGGAGGGGGGCGCTTATCTTACGTGAATCGACACCTAAAGGGATATAGAATTCTCACCTTTAATTACCTTACCTCCCGTCACACACACACACACACACACACACACAGACATCCTCATTCAACCTCCACCAAACAAAACAAAGCGATATAAACAGACAGGAAGAAAAATAAGACAAACACATTAACAACCAGACAATTAGGGACACAAACAGGATAAGGAGGACGAACTGAGATAAAGAAATGCAGGTATATAAACAGACAATGAGATAGAGATGAAAAGAAGATGAATCGTTTATACATATATCCGGTTGTAAACTTAATTATTTACGAGAAGACAAAAGGAGTGAGTGACGGAAGGAGAACGTTGTCTGTTTAAAGAGGGGGACACCACCACCATCATCACCACCACCATCTTCACCATCATCATCATCACCATCACCATCATCACCATCATCTTTTTATTTCTTGCCTCCCTTCCTTCCTTCTCCCTCCATAATCCTTTCCTTCTTCATCACCACCACCACCACCATCACCATCACCATCATCATCCCCATTATCTTCATCACCATCATCACCATTATCTTTTTATTTCTTGCCTCCCTTCCTTCCTTCTCCCTCCATAATCCTTTCCTTCTTCACCACCATCACCATCACCCCGAGCAGTCCCTTCCCTTCCCTTCCCTTCCTTTCCACACAACCCATCACTACTTCCCTTCTTTCCTTCCCTTACCTTTCCCCTCCCTTCACCACCCCTACCACCCCGAGCAGTCCCTTCCCTTCCCTTCCCTTCCTTTCCACACAACCCATCACCACTTCTTCCCTTCTTTCCTTCCCTTCCCTTCACCACCCCTACCACCCCTTCCCTCCTTTCCTCCTCCCTTACCTTTCCTTCATAGACACCTCCACCATAACCCCTTACATCTTCCCTCCCTTCCTTTCCTTCCCCTTCCCTTCAGTATCACAACCACTAACACAGCCATTTCCCTCTTTCTTCCCTCCATACAACCACCACCACCACCACCACATCTATCACCACCGCCCCGAAACAAGCCACTAAGGTAAAACTATAAACCAGAACGACCCCCCCACACACACACATACGCACACACAAACAGGTTAGCAAGAGGCCTAACATACTCACGTTCAAGCTGGGTGCCTCTACTACCAAGGCCGCTGGCTACTTGGGTTACCCTTGAAATTTGCTTACCGGCCTCAATTCTCTCTCTTGAGTTATCCACGTACCTGTAAGGATAAAGAAAACGGGGTATTAGTTGAGTGTTTACAAGCAGAGGGATTTAAGTTTTGGAATACGTTCGATAGTTCTGATATGCTTTCATCTTCAGGACATTCGATAATTCTCATATGGAAGTAAGAGGAGGAGGAGGAGGAGGAGGAGGAAGAGTAAAATAAAGATGAAAAGGAAGTAGAGAGAGAAGAGGAAGAACAGAAAGAGGAAGAGGAGGAGGAGGAGGAGTAAAAGAAAGAAGATGAAAAGAAAGAGATAGAAGAGAAAAAGGAAGAACAGAAACAGGAGGAGGAGGAGGAGGAGGAGAAAAGAAAGATGAAAAGGAAGAAGAGACAGAAGAGGAAGAGGAAAAGGAAGAACAGGAAGAGGAGGAGGAGGAGGAAAGGAATACTAAACTCTTTCATCCACCCGTAAAAAAAAAAAAAATCTGTATCAAAAGAGGAAGAAAAAAAGTAAAGAGGAGGAGAAAAAGGAAGAGGAAGAGGAGGAAGAGGAGAATATTAAACCTTTCCATCCAGCCATAAACAAAATCTACAGCAACTCTTTTTCTTTTAGCTTCCAAATGGTTAAGAGTGTACCGTTCCAGCCTGGGCAAGCGTGAACTGCCTTGCCAAATTCATCCAACGCATTCATGTGTGTGGGGAGCCGAGAACTGCCGAGGGGAGAAAATGAAGAGGAGGGGAGAGAATGGGATGGAGGAGATGAAAAAAGTGGGAGAGTAAGGAAGGGGAGAAGAACAGACGGGGATGGGAAGGGGAGAGAATGGGATGGGGGAGATGAAAAAAGTGGGAGAGTAAAGAAGGGGAGAAGAACAGACGGGGATGGGAAGGGAAGAGAATGGGATGGGGGAGATGAAAAAAGTGGGAGGGTAAGGAAGGGGAGAAGAACAGACGGGGATGGGAAGGGGAGGGAATGGGATGGGGGAGATGAAAAAAATGTGGGAGAGTAAAGAAGGGGAGAAGAAGGAGAGGAACAGAAGGGGAAATGGAGGGAAGGGGAGGGAGGAGACGAGGGAGAGAAGGGAAGGGAAATTGAGAGGAAAGAGGGGAGATGGGGTATACAGAAATGAGGGAGAGAAAGATGGACATGGGGAGGGGAGAGGGGAGGAAGGAGAGGATGGGAAGAGGAGAGGAGAGAAAGATGGAGAGGGAAAGGAGAGGAGAGAGGAGCGGGAGAGGAGAGGAAAGAGAAAGATATGAAATGATAGGAGGGAAGAAAATGTGAAGGGAAGGAAAAGAGAAACGGAGGAACAGGGAGAGGAAGAGGAAAGGGGCGTGGAGGAAAGAATATGAGAGAATAGGGGACGGAAATGGGAGAGATTGGGAGAGTGACAGCACGAAGCACCCTCCCACTCGCCCTCCCTCTCTCTCTCTCTCCCTCCCTTCCTCTCCCTTCCTAAACACTTGTGACAGAAAACACTTGTGCTGGAGGCGGCCTTAGATTATTTTATTTATTTATTATTATTATTATTATTATTATTATTATTATTATTATTATTATTATTATTATGTAGAGTGAATATATATAGTAGTGAGTATTATTATTATTTTTTTATATTATCTTTAAGTATGTGAATATTATGATAGTGAGCCTTTTTCTTCTTCTTCTTCTTCTTCTTCTTCTTCTTCTTCTTCTCTTCCTCCTCCTCCTCCTTTTTCTTTTTCTTAATGTGTTTGGTGACCTTACGAATATATGAATGGTCAGGTGTCTCTCTCTCTCTCTCTCTCTCTCTCTCTCTCTCTCTCTCTCTCTCTCTCTCTCTCTCACACACACACAAATCACCAGGGCCTTAATATTCTGTCTCTGGCTTGCGTCCAATTACAGAATCTCTCTCTCTCTCTCTCTCTCTCTCTCTCTCTCTCTCTCACCTACCTACCTGTTTAATTCTTCGTCTGTATGGTTTTCCTTCCTTCCTTCCATTCTTCCTTCCTTCCTTCCTTTCCTATCCCCTTACCTTCCTATTTGTCTATCTATCTCTCTATCTCTCTATCTGTCTATCTGTCTGTCTGTCTGTCTGTCTTGTTCTATGTGGTTCAGAAATAGATGAAAGGGAAGGGAAGGGAAGGGAAGGGAAGGGAAAGAAAGGGAAATGAAGGGAAGGAAAGGGAAATGAGGGGAAGGGAAGGGAAATGAAGGGAAGGGAAGAGAAATGAAGGAAAGGGAAGGAAAGGAAAGTTGATAAAAGAGGAAAGAGCGCTGGACTGCAAGATTAAACGAGAGAGAGAGAGAGAGAGAGAGAGAGAGAGAGAGAGAGAGAGAGAGAGAGAGAGAGAGAGAGAGAGAGAGAGAGAGAGAACTAAAAGCAAACTCACAGATTAATCCAAGTTAAAAATGGCTGGAGCAAATATTTAGTCCTCCTCCTCCTCCTCCTCCTCTTCCTGGATATCCTACGCACCATTCCATCATCTCTCTCTCTCTCTCTCTCTCTCTCTCTCTCTCTCTCTCTCTCTCTCTCTCTCTCTCTTGTTGATGTAAATCCGAAAATCGCCGGAGGGGAGAGAGAGAGAGAGAGAGAGAGAGAGAGAGAGAGAGAGAGAGAGAGAGAGAGAGAGAGAGAGAGAGAGAGAGAGAGAGAGAGATGAGAGAGAGAGATGAGATAAGAAAATGAAACAGTGGGAGAAGAAAGAGGGAGGCGGAAGGGAAAGCATTGAGAGATAGACAGATAGAAAGATAGATAGAGGAGGAGGAGGAGAAGGAGGAGGAGGAGGAAGAGGAGGAGGAAGAGGATAGAAAATAAAGAAAGCGAAAAATAAATGAGGGGAAGAAAAGTTAAAGTTAAATATGTAGAAGGAAGAAAGGAAAGAAGGAAAGAAAAGAAGGAAAGGAAGGAAGGAAAGAAGAAAAGAAGGAAGGAGAGATAATTCAATTGGTCCTGTTTGCCTATTCCCACTCTTGCATACGCTGACAAGTTTGCTTTGGAAGTCTCGCAGCTCTTACCCTAAAAAAGAAAAAGAAAAAAGAAAAAGAAATAAAGAAGAAACTGAATAAGGAAGTGATGGAGACGAGATGGTGGTGGTGATGGAGGTGGTGGTGATGGTGGTTGTGGTTATGCTGGTGGTAGTGAAGGTCAAAGTGGTGATAGTGGTAGTATTAGCAGTGGTGTTGATGGTGTTGTTATATCGATGGTGGTGGTCATAATGGGGGTGGTTGAGGACATAGGGTGGTAGTGGTGTTGGTGGTATTGCTAGCAGAAGTGGTGGTGGTGGTACTGGTGGTGGTATTGGTGTCTTTATTGGTGGTAGTGGTGTGGTGTTGTTACTGGTGGTGGAGGAGGAGGTTAGTTATGGTGGTGGTTGTGGTGGTATTGGTGGTGGTATTGCTGTCTTTATTGGTGGTAGTGGTGTTGTCATTGGTGGTGGTGGAGGAGGTCAGTTTTAGTGGTGGTGGTGGTGGTGGTATTGGTATCTTTATTGGTGGTGGTGTTGTTGTCATTGGTGGTGGGGGTGGAGGAGGAGGAGGAGGAGGAGGTCAGTTATAGTGGTGGTGGTGGTGGTGGTATTGGTGGTGGTGGAGGAGGAGGTTATAGTGGTGGTGGCGGTGGACAGACAGCTCTCTCAGGTGTGGCCACGCCCAGGTGTCTCGCCAGGTACACATTCCTCCAGCTCAGGTAATCAGCGTGAGGCACCTGCCCGCCGCACAGGTGTCATTGTGGGAGCCGCGACCCCACAACGCTAAACTATTATGATATTCCTGAGTAGGTTATGTCCGCTCGCAGACTTCCACGCATGAGAACTTGAATATATATCCTTTTATGGTTGCAAAAGTAGCTTAGTTCTTACCATTATCATATATATCGTTGCTAGTACCTCACATACCTATGATATTCCTGAGTAGGTTATGTCCGCAGACTTGCACGCATGAGAACTCGACTATACATCCTTTTATGGTTGCAAAAGTAGCTTAGTTCTTATCATTATCATATATATCGTTGCTAGTACCTCACAAACCCACTATGATATTCCTGAGTAGGTTATGTCCGCTCGCAGACTTCCACGCATGAGAACTTGAATATACATCCTTTTATGGTTGTAAAAATAGCTTAGTTCTTATCATTATTGTTATTACTTTTATTTTGTTCGTATTATTTAATTTCTTCTTAGTTTACGCTCCTTTTATAGTCTTTTAGGAAGTTCAATTATTATCTTTTATTATTGTTGTTAGTGTAAGCATTTACGTTCGTTTTAATTTTCGTTCATTTAATTTCTTTCCACTTATCATCATCATTATTGGTGGCATAATTATTTACGTTCTTCTCAATCTAAGTTCATTTCCCTGTTTTCCACGCCGTTCACTTATCATCATTATCATTATCCTTTACGTTCGTCTCAGCCCTTCCTTCTGAAACGTGACAAGACGAGAGCTAAGACTTTTTCTGCAGCTACTAAAAACCACACCAATCTACCTTACTTCCAAAGCCTTACTCATCATCCTTATGTTCCTAACCAACCTAAGCACTTTCACAACATAATCTTCTTCCTTAAAAACAACAAACCTCAACTCCGCTCGATATCTCTAATATAAAGTTTTTTCATGTACTGTCCTGACCATGTGGAACCTTACGATCGGTTTTTAGTATCTTTCCAAAGCACATTTTATCAACCTTTTCTTCTATTTTCTTTTCCTAACTCCATTTATGATTCCCCCTCAAGCGTTGGTCCATGTGCTGTTTCGATCAAGCGAGGTCGTTGCGTTCGTCTTATTTGATCTTCTAGATTCATCGATTTTCCTTCTATTTTCTTTTCTTCACTCACGCCTGAATTCTCCCCTCAAGCGCTGGTCCTTATGAGTTCCTATATAGACTGTCCATGTACTGTTCCGATCAAGTATAGTCATTGTTTTCGTCTTATTTGAGTTTCCAAAGTAGATTCATCGATTTTCCTTTTATTTTCTTTCCTTCTCTAACGTTAGGGCTCTCCCCTCAAGCGCTGGTCCTTATGAATTCCTATATAGACTGGTCATGTACTGTTCCTATCAAGTGTAGTTGTTGCGTTCGTCTTATTTGATCTTCTAAAGTAGACTCATCGATTTTCCTTCTATATTCTTCCCCTGACTCCCGCCTGAATTCTCCCCTCAAGCGCTGGTCCTTATGAGTGTGTCTCTGTGTAGGTATTATTGACAAAGGGACAGGAGGGAGGGTGGGAGTCACTACTAAGGGCGGGCAGCCACGTGTGCAAACTTTCCAAAGAGACATATCGCTCCCGCCTCGCCGTCAGATGTGGAGATCAAAGCAGCGAGCGACCTGTGTTATCGGCCTGATGTTGCCGCTTGTTGGCCTTCGTCCCTCTCCCTTCCTTCCAACATTGCCATCATTATCATGTTAGTTATTGTAAACAGGCGCAAAGGTCTCTCAAAACGTCCTCCACCCCTTTATATGGTTCTATAATTTTATCACTTCACATAATTATCGTTTAACTCCACATATATGCCTCCGTGGTCTACTGGTTAGTGTGCCTAGCTACGAATCAGCGGGCCCAGGTTCGAATCACGGCCCGGGCAGTCGGCGTGCAACTTAATATTTGTTCATCCTCCCATCCGGGCTGGTCGATAAATGGATACCTGGGGACACCTGGGGAAGGTAAACTGTGGTAACCCGGATGTCACACTGGCCTTGTCCCGGGGTAATGGGTCAGGGGTCAATGCGACGGAGATGAGCACCACTGCCACGAGAAGCAACAGCGTATGACCCCACCTTTACTTCTTCGGTCGTAACTCGTATACCTTCAACCCTTCGCTGTTCTCCAATCTCCCAGGCCTCTGCATACCCCAAGCCTCACTGTTCTCCCATCTCCCAGGCCTCTGCATACCCCAAGCCTCACTGTTCTCCCATCTCCCAGGCCTCTGCATACCCCAAGCCTCACTGTTCTCCCATCTCCCAGGCCTCTGCATACCCCAAGCCTCACTGTTCTCCAATCTCCCAGGCCTCTGCATACCCCAAGCCTCACTGTTCTCCCATCTCCCAGGCCTCTGCATACCCCAAGCCTCACTGTTCTCCCATCTCCCAGGCCTCTGCATACCCCAAGCCTCACTGTTCTCCCATCTCCCAGGCCTCTGCATACCCCAAGCCTCACTGTTCTCCCATCTCCCAGGCCCCTGCATACCCCAAGCCTCACTGTTCTCTCATCTCCCAGGCCCCTGCATACCCCAAGCCTCACTGTTCTCCCATCTCCCAGGCCTCTGCATACCCCAAGCCTCACTGTTCTCCCATCTCCCAGGCCTCTGCATACCCCAAGCCTCACTGTTCTCCCATCTCCCAGGCCTCTGCATACCCCAAGCCTCGCTGTTCTCCCATCTCCCAGGCCTCTGCATACCCCAAGCCTCACTGTTCCCCGCCCGGCTCAGCAGCGCCACAACAATCGACCTCTAATTACAACTTCGGCTCCGTAGTTTCCAATGCGCCGAAAACAAATTAGAGTTCGGCAAAGGGTAATTGAAGGGTGGCATCGTCGTCATCATCAGCCCTTTCGTACCCCGTTGCTTAGGCTTGAGTGAGAGAGAGAGAGAGAGAGAGAGAGAGAGAGAGAGAGAGAGAGAGAGAGAGAGAGAGAGATGTAAGGAGATAACTGCCTTTTTACGAGGTATAAATTATTAGATGATTGAATGCCAGACGAAGGAAGGAAGGAAGGAAGGTATGTATATATCTCTTATTATTGATTTT
>NC_066542.1:4602162-4617162 GCF_024679095.1 Eriocheir sinensis | reverse complement strand
AACTTCTCCTCATTTATTTTGTCTATGTCTATGTCTATGCTTGTCTATGTCGTTTTATACCTGCCAACCTGTCTTAGTATATAGCTGTTAACATCAACCTTTTTTTCCTGTTATTTTACTTCCTCCATCTCTATCTTAACTGTTCTCCATTTTCTCCCTTTCACTTTTAATTTAACTTTCCCATTTCTCTCATTTACCTTCGCAAAGTTTATATATGCCTTGTCTCTTCCCTTTTTCTATGTCTCCCTTTGTCTCTATATAAACTGTTTGTATAATTTCCTTCACTTTTTTTTCTCTCATCTCTCTTTGTTTTTCCTTTCCTTCCTTCTCCTTTACTCTCTCCCCTTCTCTAAGTCTTGTTTATCTTCTCTTTCTTCCCACCTGCTTCCCCCTTGCTGATGAACTCTCTCTCTCTCTCTCTCTCTCTCTCTCTGAATCTAAGTCATAATTCCTTCCTTTCTTTCTTTCCTTCTTTCTTTCTTTCTATTTCTTTCTATCTCTTCCTTCCTTTCGTCTCTGATATTACAAGCTATTCTTTTCTTTCCTCTTCCTCCTCCTCCTCCTCTCAACCCTCCTTCTCCTGTCTCCTTCTCTCTCTGTATCTCTCCTCGCAGCCATTTCACTTGACATACGCTCTCGCCTCTCCTTCGCCTTCCCTTCCATTTCCTCGCGTCTTCCACCCTCGCGAGAATTAATGAGAAAAGGAGGAGGAGGAGGAGGAGAAGGAGGAGGAGGAGGAGGAAGTGAAATGAGAAGTAGAAAGAGGGTAGAGAGAAAGGAAGAAAGGTAGGTAGGTAGGTAAGTAGGTAGGAAGGAAGGAAGGAAGGAAGGAAGAAAGGTAGGTAGGATTAAGGCAGGAAGGAAGGAAGGAAAGAAGGAAGAAAAGAAGGAAGGAAATAGATGATAGATAGATAGATAGATAGATAGAATGTGAGTATGTGTGTGTGTATGTATGTGTGTGTGTGTGTGTGTGTGTGTGTGTTTAAGTGCGTGTGCGTGCGTGCGTGCGTGCGTGCGTGCGTGCGTGCGTGCCAACTGTTCAAACAAGAAATTTATCGCATTCATTAAGCAAATTAGCGCATTTAATTAACGTAGAGAAACTAATTGTCGGTCATTCATTTGCTTGTACCTGTGTGTGTGTGTGATATAGCAAGATGAAGAGGGTGAATGCATCGTACACACACACACACACACACACACACACACACACACACACACACACACACACACACACATGCACTCTACCGATGATGTAACCCGATTTTTTTTCTTCCTCAGCCGATAACAGCCGATAATGACCAGCTTCCCGACGCCCGCCAGCCGATATCTGTCTAGCCAGCCCGCCAGCCAGCCCACCCGCCGCCGCCAAGCCCTGAGCCCGCCACCCGCCCGCCCGAAGCCTTATATATATTCAGAGTCGTCGATATCTGTCCTGCTTTTTCTTTCCTTCTCCTTTTTTTTTTTTTTGGTTGGGGTTTGGTTTGTATATATTCACATATATACAAACACACTTATCGTCTCTATTTTCTTTCTTTCTTTCTTTTTTTGGTGATATATATAGACACTCATCACCACCGTCATCACCATTACCTCCACTATCACCACCACCATCACCACCATCACCACCATCACCACTATCCTTTCATCACACTATCCATAACTGTTACTTGGAAGGGTATCACCACCACCACCACTACCACTACTACTACTACTACTACTACTACTACTACTACTACTACTACCATGGTCTACCACTATCAAATGAATACTATACACGCTATATCCTCCTAACACACACACACACACACACACACACACACACACACACACACACACACACACACACACACACACACACACGAGGGGAAAGTGGAAATTAGGTTGCGTGAGTCTGTTTCCAGGAAGGCGAGAGAGTCAGGTGTGTGTGTGTGTGTGTGTGTGTGTGTGTGTGTGTGTGTGTGTGTGTGTTTGGTGTCTTTGTTTTGTCTGTAACGATGTACTTCCTCTCTCTCTCTCTCTCTCTCTCTCTCTCTCTCTCTCTCTCTCTCTATCTTCCTTTCCTTTCCTTTCCTTCCCTTTCTTTCCTTTCCTTTCCTTTCCTTTCCTTTCCTTTCCTTTCCTTCCCTTTCTTTCCTTTCTTTCCTTTCCTTTCCTTTCCTTTCCTTTCCTTTCTTTCCTTTCCTTTCCTTTCCTTTCCTTACCTTACCTTACCTTACCTTACCTTACCTTACCTTACCTTACCTTTCCTTTCCTTTCCTTTCCTTTCCTTTCCTTTCCTTCCCTTCCCTTCCATGAGAACAGAAAGGTAAGTAGATGTACCCAAACACACACACACACACACACACACACACACACACACACACACACACACACACACACACACGAAAGTTTAAATGGTCCAGACATGTTAAACGTAAGCTCTTTTTCCGCCTGTCTGTCTGTCTGTTTATCTGACTCGCGGTAACGTATATAAATCTGTGTTTGTCCGTGAAGAAGGAGGAGGAGGAGGAGGAGGAGGAGGAGGTAGGTGCAAGAGGTGAAGGAAGGCGAAAAACCCAGTCGTTGCACCTTCTCTCTCTCTCTCTCTCTCTCTCTCTCTCTCTCTCTCTCTCTCTCTCTCTCTCTTTCCGGTTCGAGCAGAAAATTTATGTTCCTGCAAAGGCCCCGACATCACACTCCTCCTCCTCCTCCTCCTTCCTCCTCCTCTTCCTCCTCCTCCTCCTCCTCACTTCCCTCCCCTTCCTCCCTCATTTATCTCTACTTTACTTGGTTAGTTACAATTTCCCTCCCCCTCCTTCCTTCATTCCCCTCTCCCTCTCCCCCTCTTCCGTCCTTCTCTTTTTATCCTCCTAATTCCTTCCTTTCGCAGTGGAAGGTCACCGGGGTCATGCAGGGAAGAAAGGAGGCGTGATGGAGGATTGGAAGCCATGCTGCGCTAACGGACGGGCCGCCAGTTACAGGGAAAAAGACACGGGATCGAAGGCGGGGCGCATGGTAAGAAGGTCGAGTTTTGGGCACCGTTGTCAGATTATCGTACTCAGAGGATCGTATTTACCAGTTTCTCGCCCATAACTATTGCCAAGAAACATATAATTAACCATTTTAACGATAACCATATATGAAAGCAGTTTTGGGGTCGGAAATCAGCAAACATAAGAGGCAAAGTACGACAATATGGCAACGTTGATTATGGGTACGATCATAGCGCCTCGGCCGTCCACGCGAGAATGCTGCAGGAGAGAGACTCAGCCCTATACGGTAGCAATGTCGAGGTGTGGTGTGGCTTTAGCTTGACCGTCCACGCGAGAAAACACTGCGGGAAAGAGACCAAGGCCTGTTAGGTACGGGGCGTTCAATAAGTAATGCCCCTGACCCACTTCTAGTTGTCTGATCTAGCTGATATTTAGCATGTGCAATGACTTATATCTCTATGGATAATGTGGCAAATTACAGCTCTGAACTAGTTTTGGTTTCTCATTTACAGGTGTTTGAACTGAGTCAGGTGTGAAATGGAGCCTGTTGAGTGTCGCGCAGTGATCCGGTTTTTGTATTTGAAAGGACGCACACCACAGGAGACGTTTGACGAAATGAAAGAAACTTACGGTGATGATGCCCCATCATATGACCTTGTAAAACGCTGGCATCGTGAATTCAAACATGGCCGGAAGTCTGTGGAAACAGCTCCCAGACCTGGTCGCCCTCCTTCTGCCATTGATGAGGCATCTGTCTGCCAAGTTGAGGCTGCCATTTTGGAAGATCGGCGAATTACTATTCGCCAAATAGCCCAAGAGGTCAAGATTAGTACAGGGTCTGTGGAAACTATCATTCGTGACCATTTGCATATGCATAAGGTGTCTGCCAGATGGATTCCCAGGTTGCTCACACCTTTCCAGAAGCGAGAACGCGTCGATTGTTCGAGGATGAGTTTAGAGATGTGCCGAGAAGACGAGTCAACGTTTTCAAAAGACTGATTACACAGGATGAAACTTGGGTCCATCACTATGATCCAGAGACAAAAGCCCAGTCAATGCAGTGGAAGCACGTGGACTCACCACCGCCAAAGAAGGCAAGGGTGCAGCCCTCCGCTGGCAAGGTCATGCTCACAGTTTTCTGGGACCAGGACGGAGTAGTGATGACAGATTTCCTGGCAAAGGGTACGACAATTACAGGAGCCTATTATGCTTCACTTCTGAGGAAATTGAGAGAAGCTATCAAAACCAAGAGGCGGGGGAAGATCAGCAAAGGTATCCTCCTACTGCAAGACAACGCTCCGGTCCACAACTCGCATGTCGCCAGATCAGCAGCACGGGCGTGTGGCTATGAAATTCTCCCCCATCCTCCCTACTCTCCTGACCTTGCACCCTCTGACTTTCATCTCTTCCCAGCCATGAAGTTGTTTTTGAAAGGAAAGCGTTTCCCAGATGATGCAGCCCTGATTTCTGAAGTCACGTCGTGGTTGGAGGACCAACCTGGAGTGTTCTACAACAACGGTCTCCAGAGCTGCATCAAACGATGGGAGAAATGCATAACTCTGGGTGGTTCCTATGTAGAGAAAGACTAATAAATGTGCCAAGTTTCGTTGCTCTATTGCCATCGAAAGTGGGTCAGGGGCATTACTTATTGAACGCCCCTCGTAGCAATGACGGGTTGTGTGTGGCTATAGCTTGACCGTCCACGCGAGAAAACACTGCAGGAGAGAGACTCGGCCCTGTTAGGTAGCAATGACGGGTTGTGTGTGGCTATAGCTTGACCGTCCACGCGAGAAAACACTGCAGGAGAGAGACTCGGCCCTGTTAGGTAGCAATGACGGGTTGTGTGTGGCTATAGCTTGGCCGTTCACGCGACAATACTGCGGGAAAGAGACTGAGGGCTGTTAGGTAGCAATGCCCGGGGTGGGAGTGTGGCTATAGCTTGACCGTCCACGCGAGAATACTGCGGGAAAGAGACTGAGGCCTGTTAGGTATAGTAATGCAAGGGCGTGTGTATGTGTGTAGGTTGACCGTCCACGTGAGAAAACACTGCGGGAGAGAGACTCGGCTCTGTAACGTAGCAATGCCGAGGAGGTTAAAGTAAGAAGAGAGAGGCTTAAGAAGGTACTGAATGCTTTGCCGAGAGGGGAAAGTATAGGTACAGAGAGTGGTTTGGGAAGGTATTCAATGCTTTATCTGATGGTTTTAAGTTTGTATGAGTGGAGTTAAGGAAAGGGAATGTTAGCTTGTGAAGTCTTTTGGTGTGAATAAAGGATTGAGGATAGGTGTGTTAGTGTGTGTGTGTGTGTGTGTGTGTGTGTGTGTGTGTGTGTGTGTGTTTGTTTGTGTGAGTTAAGGAACGGAAAGAAAGGGAAGGAAAGAAAAAGAAGGAGAAGGGAGTGCGGCAGAACTGCAGACATGGCGGCGACCAGAATGCGACTCTTCCTCCTCCTCCTCCACCTCCACCTCCTCCTCCTCCACCACCTCCTCCCCCCAAACGAGCTGGTGCAGACAAAACAGATTAACTTTTCCACACACACACACACACACACACACACACTGGCACATACAAAATCGCTGAAGTTTTTCCCCTCACGCTTTAAAAATAGGAAGTTAACATAAATCTCTCCCCTTGTAAGTAGCCAATAACCTTCTCTCTCTCTCTCTCTCTCTCTCTCTCTCTCTCTCTCTCTCTCTCTCTCTCTCTCTCTGTAACCAACTGCCTCTCACGTTCGTCATTCCTCCCACTATTTCATTTACTGATATTCATCGCCTCCTCCTCCTCCTCCTCCTCCTCCTCCTCCTCCTCCTCTTCCATCTCCATAGCTTCCTTCATTCCAGCCCTTCCAACCTATTTGTTTACGAGGCTATCTCTCTCCCCTCTTCCTCCTCCTCCTCCTAATGTCCCTCTACTCTCCTCACTTTTTTTTCTTTCTTTTCCTCTCCCTCCCTCCAGTATTTCTTCTCTTTTCTCCTCCAGTTTCTTCCTTCCTTCCTTTCTTCCTTTTTTCGTCACTCCCTATTTTTTCCTCCTCCTCCTTTCTCTTCCTCTCTCTCTCTTCAAACCAATTCTTGTCATTTTCGTATTGTAGAGTCTGAATTTATCCACATACTTATATAAGGGGTTAAATCTTCCTATACATTCAAGAGAACACTACACATTCTTAACACTGAACTCCATCTGCCACTTCCCAGCACAATCTTACACTCTCTCTCTAGTTCTCTCTGCAGTATACTAACGTCTGGATCTGTTCTGGTAAGTCTGATGATCGTTGTAACATCCGTAGAGTTCCTGGCTGAGTGGTGTCCTGTAGGCTTTTGTATCTGCATAGGAAGGTAATGTGAGAGATGAGATAGTGGTCGGTAGGCTAAGACACTTCCACCTCTCAAGTCAGCTAATTCCAGAGGCCGAAAAGGATGATGAATCGAGTTTCTGGTAAGTCTGATGATCGCTGTAACATCCGTAGAGTTCCTGGCTGAGTGGTGCCTTACTATAGGGCTTTGTATCTGCATAGGAAGGTTATGTGAGAGATGGGATAGTGGTCGGTAGGCTAAGACGCTTCCACCTCTCAAGTCAGCTAATTCCAGAGGCCGAAAAGGATGATGAATCGAGTTTCTGGTAAGTCTGATGATCGCTGTAACATCCGTAGAGTTCCTGGCCGAGTGGTGCCTTACTATAGGGCTTTGTATCTGCATAGGAAGGTTATGTGAGAGATGGGATAGTGGTCGGTAGGCTAAGACACTTCCACCTCCCACGTCAGCTAATTCCAGAGGCCGAAAAGGATGATGAATCGGATTTTTGGTAAGTCTGATGATCGCTGTAACATCCGTAGAGTTCCTGGTTGGCTTTTGTATCTGCATAGGAAGGTAATGTGAGAGATGAGATAGTGGTCGGTAGGCTACGGTTGGTATTCTAAGACGACCCTGCCTCTCACATCAACGATCTCTAAAGGCCAAAACGGAGATCAGTCGGGTTCTATTGAGTGTTTTTCTAGGTTCATGGTACAGAGGAAGGGTCAAACTACCACCAGGGTCATAAAACTACTCCTGGAAATGCCCACAACGCCTACGAAAGCCTTGGCAAATGTGTGTTTCCTTAGGTTCACGGTACAGAGGAAGGGTCAAACTACCACCAGGGTCATTAAACTACCCCTGGAAAGGCCCACAACTTCTATGAAAGCCTTGTCAAATATGTGTGCTTGGGCGAGGAAGTGTTTAACAATCCGATCATAGGACAGTTCCACCTCTCAAGTCAGCTGATTCCAAAGGCCAAAAAGGAGATGAATAGCGTTTGAATGAGTGAATGTTTGCGTTCAGGGTACAGAGAAAGGGTCAAACTACCACCAGGGTCATAAAAGTATCCGTGGAAATGGCGAACACTCCCACGAAAGCCTTGTCAGATATGCATGCCTGGGCGCTTATATATATGTGTGTGTGTGATGAGGCTGTGTGTAGCATGCGTGGTTGAGTGTTGACAAGCCCTAGACATTGATTATCGGTGTGGCTGTGTCATGTATTACCTTAGGCCAAGTGTTATTAATAAGGCTCCCCTCACTCTCACTCTCTCTTTCTCTCCCTCTCCTCCTCCTCCTCCGCAGCCTCATAAGAAGACTGCAGTGATGTTGGTGATAGTTGTTGATGTTGTTGTTTTCTTATTAATGTTATCTCTTCTAAGTAAGAGAAAAAAAGAAAGATTGAAGAGAAAGAGGAGAGAGGAGAGAAAGATGAGAAGGGAGGAGGTAGAGAGGAGAAAAAGGGATGATGAAATAAGGGAGATAAAGGAGAGAAATAAAGATAAAGGAGAGAGGGAGAGAAGAGGGAGGTGGGGGAGAGAAAAAGGGGGGTGGGGGGAGAGAGTCTAGCCAATAATCGATCTTATGACCTTTACTGATCATCTCCTCCTCCTTCTCCTCCTCCTCCTCCTCTTCCTCTTCCTCCTCTTCTCACACACACAGGAGAAAGGTTGGTAAACAAGGCCTCTTCTTCCTCCTCCTCCTCCTCCTCCTCCTCTTCATGTTTTTCCTTCTATCTTCTCTTCCTCCTTTTCCACTTCCTGTTTTTTTGCTGATTTCTTCTTCTTCTTCCTCCTCCTCCTCCTCCTCTTCATGTTTTTCCTTCAATCTTCTCTTCCTCCTTTTCCACTTCCTGTTTTTTTTTCAGATTCTCTTCTTCTTCTTCCCCCTCCTCCTTATCGTTCTTCTTCATTTCTCTCTCCTTCTTCTCTTACTCCTTCTCTTCCCCTTCCTCCTCCTTTCTTCTTTTTCTTCTTCTAATTCCCGTATTCCTCCTCCTTTCTTTCCTCATTCCTTCCTCCTCCTCCTCCTTATCTTCGTCTTCCTTCTCCTTCCAGCATCCCTTCCCTACATCGCCTTCTACGCTTCCTCCCTCTCCCTTCCTTTCTCTTCCCCTCCCTTTCTCCCGTCCTTGTCTCCACCTTCCCTTCCTCCCTGCTCGCCCCTTCCCTCTATCCTCTCTCCCTCTCACATTCTCTCCCAACTTCCCTCCTCTCTCTCCTCCTCCCACTCTTTCTTTCCCCATGTTGTCCCTCCCCTTCATCCCCTCTTCTTTCCCTCCCTTTCTCTCCCTCTTCCCTCCCTCTCTCCGCACCTTTCCACGCACACAAACACCTTCTTCCCTTCACCTCGCTGCTGATCACAATACTGTCTCGACGCTACACAAACACAGGCGTAATGGAGCGCTTTATCCGTACACACACACACACACACACACACACACACACACACACACATATAGCTCCCCCCTTCCCCCCAAATCTACGTACACACACACTATCTTTTTCTTCTTCTTCTGCTTCTTTATTTTTTTATTTTTTGCTTCATAGTTTTCTTCTTTTTTTCTCCTTTCCTTTCTCCTCCTCCTCCACCTCCTCTTGTTTTTTTTTCTTTCTTCCTTTTCTTCTTCAGTCTTTCTAATCTCATCCGTCTATTTTTTTTCTTCTTTTTCTTCTTTACTTTCTCCTCCTCCTCTTCCTCTTTATTTCTACTTCTTCTTACTCAAATTGTTCTCCTCCTCCTCCTCTAATTCCTCCTTCTCTTCTTTCTTCTTCTTTTTCTATTCATTCTCCCCCCACCCTCTCTCTCTCTCTCTCTCTCTCTCTCTCTCTCTCTCACACACACACACACACACACACACACACAGTCAATGGATGCATAATATTTATATAAGAGGGCATGAAATGGAGAGAGGGGGAGAGGGAGGGAGAGAGAAAAGGGAGCGATTAAGGAGAAAAGGGGGAGAGAATAGAAAGGTAAAGAGGAGAGAGAGAGAGAGAGAGAGAGAGAGAGAGAGAGAGAGAGAGAGAGAGAGAGAGAGAGAATAGAAGGGGAGGAAAAGGAAGTGACGGAATGGCATTTTGTGAGTGTGTGTTTGCATTTCTAGGAAGTTATATTGTCCTCCTCCTCCTCCTCCTCCTCCTCCTCTCCTCTTCCTCCTCATCTTCTTTTCTCTCCTACTTTTTCTTTTTTCTCTTTTTTATTCTTCTTTTTCTTTTTTTCTTTTTCTTCTTCCTCTTTTTTTCTTCTTCTTCTTCTTCTTCTTCTCCTCCTCCTCTTCTTCCCCTTCACATGTTATCCTCCCTTCCTCCTCCCTATCACGTCCTATTTACGAGAAGACAGCAAGTGAAGAGGGAAGGAGGAGGAGGAGGATTATGTACTAAGAGGAAGGACAAAAGAAAAAAGAATTACGTACACACACACACACACACACGCAAGCAGGAAACGTGTATTAAGACGGAGCCTCTTCACTTCCCCTCTCTCTCTCTCTCTCTCTCTCTCTCTCTCTCTCTCTCTCTCTCTCTCTCTCTCTCTCTCTAAGGTATTTATATCATTATGGTAATACTGTGTAGGCCTAAAACTCTCTCTCTCTCTCTCTCTCTCTCTCTCTCTCTCTCTCTCTCTCTCTCTCTCTCTCTCTCTCTCTCTCTCTCTCTCTCTCTCTCTCTCTCTCTCTCTCTCTCTCTCTCACCTGGTAACACTCTGGTCACGTGCCACTCACCTGAGAAAGAAAAAAGAGAAAATATTAATAAAAGAAGAAATAGGAGAGAGAGAGAGAGAGAGAGAGAGAGAGAGAGAGAGCAGTTCATCATGGGGAGCAAATTTTGATGGGGAGATTAATCAGGTTTCCTCATCACGAATGTCTCCCTTCCTCCTCCTCCTCCTTCTCCTCCTCCTCCTCTTCTTCTTCTTCCACCTCGTCTTCTCTCCCTCTTTCTTCTTCCTCTTCTTCAACCTTTCCTGTTTCCTTATCAATCTCTTCCTCTTCCTCGTCTTCTTTTTCCTCTTCCTTTCTTTCTTCCATCCTTTCCTCTTTTTCTTTATCTATTACAAATCCTCTTTCTCCTCCTTTCGTCTTCTTTTCCCTTCTTCATTTTCCTTTTTTTCCTCTTCCTTTCTTTCCTGTTTCCTCATCCTCCCTCCTTTTGTCTTCTCTTCATTTTCTTCTTCTCTTCCAGTCATTCATATTATTTATCCTTCATCCCTTCTAGTCTTAATCTCTTTTCTTCTTCCTCCTCTTCATTCCCCCATCTCTCCCTCTCCCTGTCTCCCTTTCCCAGCCTTTCATGTCGCCAGCAGGTCATCAAAGTTCCCTTCCTCTAACTTTAAGATTATCAAGATTAATGACAGAATTAGACAGTTATGTGTATTGATTACGTGTGTGTGTGTGTGTGTGTGTGTGTGTGTGTGTAAACGTAAACACAACACACACACACACACACACATAGTAACACACACACACACACAAACAAACACACATACAAACATACATTAATTGGCCCTATAACAACCCTAACCCCCCTAACAAGGCACGCGAGAGAGAGAGAGAGAGAGAGAGAGAGAGAGAGAGAGAGAGAGAGATTTTTTGTCAGTAATTTCTGTCTTCTTGTTCTCGTCCTCTTCCTCTTCCTCCTCCTCCTCCTCCTGTTTCACGCCCTAACCATCCATACATCACCACACACACACACACACACACACACACACACACACACACACACACACTCACACTATTTCCTTGTGCATCAAAACAACAATGGGCGGCTCTCGTGAACATAACAATAGCTCCGTGTGTGTGTGTGTGTGTGTGTGTGTGTGTGTGAGAGAGACAGATAGAGAAGGATAGAGAGATAGAAGGTATTTGACATAGATAGGGAAAGACAGACAGATAGATATAGATAGATAGATAGATAGATAGACAGAGAGACAGACACAGACAGATAGAGAGACAGACAGACAGAAAAATATATAGAAAATTACATACACTCAAAAAGACAGACAGACAGATCGATAAATGATAGACAATACAGTTACGAAACACACACACACACACACACACACACACACACACACACACACACACACACAAGGAAGGGCTCTCAAAACACAAAGACACACACACTCAAAGATTAAGACAAGCACCTCCTCCTCCTCCTCCTCCTCCTCTTCTTCCTCTTCCTCTTCCTCCTCCTCCTCCTCCATTCTTGACACAATAATCTTTAAAATCTTTGAAATGTAATATAATGGAGGTCTGGAAGCCATCACACACACACACACACACACACACACACACACACACACACACAAACACACACACACACACACACACACACACACACACACACACACACACACAATTCCCCCTAATTCTTATACCTCAAATTTCCATAGAATAATGTCGTGAGTGCGGGTGTGTGTGTGTGTGTGTGTGTGTGTCTTTGTTAAGTAAGGTAAGTGGTGTAGCGTGCTCTGGGCATCTCTCTCTCTCTCTCTCTCTCTCTCTCTCTCTCTCTCTCTCTCTCTCTCTCTCTCTCTCTCTCTCTCTACCTCAAATCTACGTCTGTCTTCTGTCTTCTCACTTTAATCTCCTTTGCCTCCTCCTCCTCCTCTTCCTTCTCCTCCTCCTCCTCCTCACCCTTCACCCTCCTTCCTCTCTCACAGAAGTTCAAATTGGAGAAGGCTGAGAGAATTTCCATGCCCAGTGTCTGTCCTGCATTCTATCACGACTCCCGACAGACAGCCAGCCACCCAGCCAGCCAGCCAGTCAGTTAGTCACTCACACGCGAAAGAAAGAAGTAAAGAAGGAAGGAAGGAAGGAAGGAAGGCATTGTTACAGCCACTCACACATCAGCCAGTCAGCCACACATCCACAGCCAGTCACAGCCATTTAAACGTCGGCCAGTCAGTCAGTCAGTGAGAGAGAGAGAGAGAGAGAGAGCCAGCCAACCACCGTGTAATCAATTCATTTAGTACAGTCATGCCTTTAAATTTTGTTGTAGAGGTAGATGAAGAGTTGTGTGAAGGGGGGGGGGGGGGGTTGTCTGTGTGTGTGTCTGTGTGTGTGTGTGTGTGTGTGTGTGTGTGTGTAAAGTTGAGGAAGGAAAAGACAAAGGAAGGAAGGAAGGAAGGAAGGATATGAAGACAGGAAGTAAGGAAGGAAGGAAAGGAAAAATCACAGTTGGAAAGGGAAAGGGAAAGGAAGAATGATAAAGAAAGGAAGAAGGAGGGAAGGAAGAAAAGGTGAAGGAATAGGAAGACAGGAAGGAAAGAGGGTGGCAAGAAGGAAGGAAAGAAAGAAGGAAGGAAGGATAGGAAGACAGGAAGGAGGGAAGGAAGGGAAGGAAGGAAATGGTAAAGGATGAAAGAAAGAAGTTGAAAGACAAAGAATGCAAAATAATTAAAGAAAAGGACGAAAAAAAAAGAAAACATTAAAAACAAACAAGAAAACACACACAAACAAACACACACACTCAAGAAAATCCCTCATATATTCATCCCATTCCAGCACAATTTTTCCTCCTCTTTCCCTCTTTTTCCTTTTTTTTTCTTGAGGCTCTGCAGAAGGGAGGGAGGGAGCGAGCGAGGGTCGTGTGAATCTAGCGAAAAATGAATTCCTAATCTTTAAACGACCCAAGATTAAAAGTCCTTCATCCTCTTTCCTTCTTACTGGTGGTGGTGGTGGTGGTGATGATGGTGGTGACAGGTGGTTGCTGGGTAGTGGTGGTGATTAGGTTAGGTTAGGTTAGGTTAGGTTAGTATATGTAAGTAGGTAGGTTAAGTTAGGTTAGGGTAGGTTAGGTTGGTAGGTTAAGTTAGGTAAGGGTAGGGTAGGATAGAGTATGGTATGGTAGGGTAGGGTAGGTTAGACAAGGTTAGGTTAGGTTAGGTTAGGTAAGGTAAGGTAAAGTTAGGTTAGGTTAGGTTAGGTAAGGTTAGGTTAGGTTAGGTAAGGTTAGGTTAGGTTAGGTAAGGTAAGGTTAGGTAAGGTTATGTTATGTTATGTTATGTTATGTTATGTTATGTTATGTTATGTTAGGTTAGGTAAGGTAAGGTAAGGTAAGGTAAGGTTAGGTTAGGTTAGGTAAGGTTAGGTTAGGTTAAGTTTGATAGGTTGGTAGGACGGAAGGAAGAAAGGAAGCAAGGAAAGAAGGAAACAAAGGAAAGAAAAGGACAGATGGACGAGAGAAAGGAAGGAAATACGGAAGAAAAGTAGATAAGTAGGTAGATAAATAGAAAGGAATCTACGAAGGTAAGTAAAGGAAGATGAAAAAACAAAACAAAAACATAAATAACAAAAGTAAAAGATGCAAACTGGAGAGAGGGAGAACACAAATCACACGCGAAGGCTTTTGTTATGCAGATAGAGGAAGAGGAGGCGGAGGCGGAGGAGGAGGAGGAGGAGGAGGAAGAGTGAAGAGTCTGAAGAAAGAAAGGAGATAAGAGGGAGGTAAAGAAAGTTAGCTGAGAGGGAGAGAAAGGAAGGGGAAGGAAGGGAGAAAGAGGGAAGGAAAGGGAAGGAACGAAGAAAAAGGGAGAGTAGAGTGAAGTAAGGGAGGGAGAGAAAGAGGGAGATAAAGGGAGGGAGGAGTGAAGAGGGAGAAGAAAGGAAGGAGAAAGGAAGCAGAGGGAGAGAAAGGAAGGGGAAGGAAGGGAGAAAGAGAGAAGGAAAGGGAAGGAACAAAGAAAAAGGGAGAGTAGAGTGAGGTAAGGGAGAGAAAGAGGGAGATAAAGGGAGGGAGGAGTGAAGAGGGAGAAGAAAGGAAGCAGAGGGAGAGAAAGGAAGGGGAAGGAAGGGACAAAGAGAGGGAAGGGAAAGGACGGAGAGGGGACAGTAGGGTGAAGTAAGGGAGGGAGAGAAAAAGGGAGATAAAGAGGAAAGCAGGAAGGGAGGGTAGCAAGCAAGAAAGGGAGGAAGGGAGGGATAAGGAAATGTAGGGAGATAAAGGAAGGGAGAAAGGGAGGGAAGGAAAGAGAGGAAATATTAATGTTTTTTGTCTCACACACACACACACACACACACACACACACACACACACACACACACACACACACCTCCACGCAGCGAGCATTCTTCAATAAGGCAATTCGAAGCAATATTTCCCCTTCAACGTTCCGACCACAGCAAAGGAAGATATATTTATTTCTCTCAAAAAAAAAAAAAATAAAAAAAAAAAAAAATAAAAAAAAAAGGAAATTGGTTATATATAGGCCTATGTACATTAAAATCTATCTATCTATCTGTCTGTCTGTTTACTATCTATTCTTATCTATGTCTTTCTATCTATCATTTTTCTTTCTACTTCTCTTCTTTATTTGTTTTCCTTATCAATCTTTTTATTTCCATCTACCTATTCTATTGTCTATCAGTCTTTCTATCTATCTATCTATCCACGTACGTATAACTATTCGTCTATCATATATATTCTTCTACACATGTGTCAGACTTTCAATTCATCTATCTATCTATCTATCTTTCTACTCTCTCTACCTGTCAACTTCCGTCTTTAATAAGGGGACAGGTACAGCAGATGACAGGAGGAAGCGTATAGGCCTAGCACGCTTGTATAGGTCACGGTGAATTATTGATGGAGGAGAGTGGCTATGGGAAAGGTTAGGTTAGGTTAGGTTAGGTTAGGTTAGGTTAGGGAGGGAGGGAAGGAGGGAAGGGAAGGGAAGGAAAGGAAGGGAAGAGAAAGGAAGAATGGGAAGGGAAAGGTTAGGTTAGGGAGGGAGGGAGGGAG
>NC_066542.1:4592162-4597162 GCF_024679095.1 Eriocheir sinensis | reverse complement strand
GTTGTTATTCCTACGACAGCCTATACATCAAAGGAAGGAAGGAGAGAGAGATGCCAGGCTACTGATCCACGCGAAAAAGAGGGAAGGGGGAGGGGAAGAGGGGTGCTAAGATGATAGAAGAAGGGGGAGTAGAAGAGGATTAAGATGAATACAGAATGACGAAGTGAAGGAAAAGAACAAGTGGGTGATGAAAAAGAAATGAAGGAGTGAGAAGGAGGAATCGTGCAAACAGGGTACTGGGTTTCATTCATCTCAAGGAGCGTAAGCAACAGAAGCGCCGAAGTCATCCACAAGCTTGACTTAGCACTAGTTTTAAGACCTCATCTGGAGTATGCGGTGCAGTTTTGGTCACCCTGCTATAGAATGGATATCAAGGTGTTAGAATCGGTACAGAGGAGGATTAAAATGATTCAAGAGGTGAGAAAATTGATACTTAGCACTAGTTTTAAGACCTCATCTGGAGTATGCGGTGCAGTTTTGGTCACCCTGCTATAGAATGGATATCAAGGTGTTAGAATCGGTACAGAGGAGGATGACAAAAATGATTCGAGGAGTGAGAAACTTGACACTTAGCACTAGTTTTAAGACCTCATCTCGAGTATGCTGTGCAGTTCTGGTCACCCTGCTATAGAATGGATATCAAGGTGTTAGAATCGGTACAGAGGAGGAGGATACAAATGATTCAAAGGATGAGAAACTAGGAGTGGAAAGAAGGTTAGCATAGTTTTAAGACCTCATTTGGAGTATGCGGTGCAGAACTATAGAATTATAGTTCTATAATTATAGAATTATAGAACTATAGAATGCATATCAAGGTGTTAGAATCTATACAGAGAAGGATGACAAGAATGATTCAAGGGGTGAGAAACTTTGCTTATGAGGAGAAATGAAGGAGTGGGAAGGAAAAAAAAAAAGAGGAGGAAGAGAGAGGAGGAAGAGAACAGGAGAACGATGAGAGAGAAGAAATCAAGGAAGGAAAGGAGGAAGAACAAGAAGAGGAGGAGGAGGAGGAAGAAGAAAAAGCTGGTGAAAGAAATATGAGATGATGCAAAGGAAGAAGGAAAGTAGAAGTATAGGAACTGAGAAAGAGGAGGAAGAGGAGGAGGAGGAGAAAAAAAATAAAAAATAACAAAAACAAGAAGAAAAGGAAAAAATAACCTATCACCACCTCCTCCTTCTCCTCCACCTCCTCCTCCACCACCACCTCAACCACCACCCCTTCATCACCTCTCAGCCTCTCCAATCGCATCTCCGACACCCTTTACGTCGTTTCCAACTCCTTCTATGAGTCCCAAATCGGTTCTGATCCCATTAAATTTGTTCGCTCGCTCGTTCACTCCATCTTCCATCCTCTCTCTCTCTCTCTCTCTCTCTCTCTCTCTCTCTCTCTCTCTCTCTCTCTCTCTCTCTCTCTCTCTCTCTTCTGCTTCCCTTCTTCCTTTCTCCTCTCCTTCCCTTCCTTCCTTCCTTCCTTCCTTTCCTTTCTCTTATCTTCCTCTCCTTCCCTTCTTCGTACCTTCCTTCCTTCCTTCATCCCAGTCTCCCTTCCCTTCCTTCCTATACCTATCCAACATTCTTTTTTGCTTCATTCCTACCTATTCTTTCTCTCCTTTCCCTTCCTTCCTTCTAACTCTCCTTCTTTCCTTTACTTCCTCTTTCTCTTCCTTCCCTTCCCTTCCCTTCCCCCCTCCACACCTGTCCCTCCTACCTCGTTAAAACATTCCCAAGCCACCTGCCAATACCTGGAGGCCCCCGAACCTTACCTTGCCTGGACTGATTGAAATCTTATGGGAAGTAAGAAAAATGAAGGAAAATAATATCAGAGGTGTTTTTTTTTATGTGTAACTATGGTAAAAAAAAATAAGGGACTGAAAATGATGGTTGTGAATTTAAATGTTTCGAGATAGATATAGATAGATAGATGGATAGACAGAGTGTGTGTATGTGTGTGTGTGTGTGTGTGTGTGTGTGTGTGTCCTGTTTACACTTAGACTACTACTACTACTACTACTACTATCTCTCTCTCTCTCTCTCTCTCTCTCTCTCTCTCTCTCTCTCTCTCTCTCTCTCTCTCTCTCCAACGCCCACAACATTACCACTCTGTCAAATCCATTAAAGTGAAGATGAGGTCGAGGAGGAGTTCTCGAGAAGGAGGAGGAGGAGGAGGAGGAGGAGATGTAAGGTATAAAGAGTGAAGGGAAGGAAAGACATGAAGGAGAAATGGAGGGAAGAAGGGAAGAAAGAAAGGACTGTAGCGAGAAGGGGTTGAGGAGGAGGAGGAGGAGAGGGGAGGAGGAGAGGGAAGGAGGAGGAGGAGAGGGAAAAAGGACTTACAGCAGCAGGAGGAGGAGGAGGAGTGGCAGGAGGAGTAGGAGGAGGAGGAGTGGCAGGAGGAGTAGGAGAGACCAGAGTGGAGGAAAAAAAAAAACAATGTCAACTTGTATACAGAAGTCTGGAGGAGGGAGGGGAGGAGGAGGAGGAGGGGGAGGGGGAGGGGGAGGAGGAGGAGGAGGAGGAGGAGGAGAAAGAGAAAGAAAGGAGTTTGGAAAGATAAAGAAAACGATCCGGGGAAAGAGAGAGAGAGAGAGAGAGCAAAGGGAAGAAAAAAAATGTCAACACCAGTTTCTTTAAGAGGTCCTGTGATTCAGCTGTCATGTTAGCTGCCTTCAAAAGAGGAGGAGGAGGAGGAGGAGGAGGAGGAGGAGGAAGAGGAGGGGGTATGGCTGGGGAAGGAAGAGGAGGGCTGGGATGGAGTATGGGAAGGGAGGGAAGGATGGGAGAGAAAGAGTGGAAGGAAAGGAAAGAGGAGAGAAAGAAAGAGATGGAGGAGGAGGAGGGAGAAGAAGGGGGTATGGCTGGGGAAGGAAGAGGAGGGCTGGGATGGAGTATGGGAAGGGAGGGAAGGATGGGAGAGAGGAAGAAGAAGAGGAAGGAAAGAAGAGAATGGAGGAGAGGAGGGAGGAGGAGGGAAGGGGAGGAATAGGAAGAGGAGGGCTGGGATGGAGTATGGGAAGGGAGGGAAGGATGGGAGAGAAAGAGTGGAAGGAAAGGAAAGAGGAGAGAAAGAAAGAGATGGAGGAGGGAGGAGGAGGAGGAGGAAGAGAATGGAAGGAAGGAAAGGGAGGGAAAAAGGGGGGAAAGAAGAAAGGAAAAAGAATAGAACAAAAGAAATAGGAAAGGAAAGAAAGGAACGAAAAGGAAAGGAAATAGGAACAGACCACATATGAAAACAACAAAAACAACATTTCAAAACAAACTTCTTTCTTCATTTTCCATCTTTCCCTTCCCTCTCTCCCATCCTTCCTTTCCTTCCTACCATCCATCTATTCCCTTTCCATCCGTTCATCCAGCAAACCATTCCCTTCCTGCCCCCTACCCTTCCATTCCAGCCATTCCCGTACGACAATTGCTCCAGCCTCTCCTGGTTCTCGGCAACGCGCGCCTCGCTGCCACACGTACGATAACACGCCGACGTAAAAATATTTTTTCTCACCCTTTTGGTCAATGTATTTACTTCCCCTTCTAACGAGAACACAATATTTTAAGGGGAGGGGAAGGAGAGAGAGAGAGAGAGAGAGAGAGAGAGAGAGAGAGAGAGAGGGGTTAATAGTGCTGGGGTTGATGGAGAGAAGAGGAGGAAAGGGAGGAAAAAGGGAGAGAGAAGAATCACTGTGGTTCCATTTTAATTGGCACTTTGTTGGCGGGCGCTCTCTCTCTCTCTCTCTCTCTCTCTCTCTCTCTCTCTCTCTCTCTCTCTCTCTCTCTCTCACACACACACACACACACAAACATTTATTCAACAATTTCTGTCACTAAAAAAAAAGAAAATATATGTGTGTGTGTGTGTGTGTGTGTGTGTGTGTGTGTGTGTGTGTGTGTGTGTGTGTGTGTGTGTGTGTGTGTGTGTGTGTGTGTGTGTGTGTGTACGTATTTTTTGAGGCAGAAATAATGTATAAACTATTTTCCACATTTAATTTAGCGAGTTTTATTTTTTGCATATATTTTCAACTTTAATTTTAATAACACTGGTAATGAATATGACGGTGTGTGTGTGTGTGTGTGTGTGAGAGAGAGAGAGAGAGAGAGAGAAGAAAATGAAAAAAATAATGAAAAGGAAAACGAATAAAGAAAAGGAAAGGAAAAGAAATAGAAGAGAAGGAAACGAGTAGGAAAGAAAATTAAGTAAATAAAGGAGATTAGAGAAAGAGGAAGAAAAACGAAGGAACAAAATACAATAAGAAAAACAACAAATTCATTTCAAAACACAAAGAAGAAAAAAGAAAAGAAAAAGAAAGAGAAATTGAAACTCGACCACCACCACCACCAACAACAACAACAACAACAACAACAAATGCATGAGCCTCCCCTAAAAATAGTTATGTTTACCGATGCGAAAGAAAACGGAATGCGAACTAAATTTCCTGTTAGCGGAAAACGGATCAGCCGGGACACGTCGACAACAGGAACAGGACAGGAGGAGGAGGAGGAGGAGGAGGAGGAGGAAGATACATATCCCATTTTCCTTTTCCTTCCTTCTATTCCATTCCTTTTCCTTCCTTTCCTTTCCTTTCCTTCCTTTTCCTTCCCTTTCTTTTCCTTATTCTTTGTTTATTAGTTAAACATAAAATTAAAAAACAATAGAGAAAGAATGATGAAAATGAAAACTCTCTCTCTCTCTCTCTCTCTCTCTCTCTCTCTCTCTCTCTCTCTCTCAACATTCCTCCCTCCCTCAAATCTTCGCTGCGCCAAGAAAAAAAAAACTATGCAAGGAATGAAATTATGAGAAAGTGAGAGAGAGAGAGAGAGAGAGAGAGAGAGAGAGAGAGAGGAGAGAGATTAAAGAAAAGAGAAAGAGGGTGAAAGTGCTAAAGGGTCTCTCTCTCTCTCTCTCTCTCTCTCTCTCTCAGGGAAGAATTAACGAGAGAGGAGATGGAGGAAAAATTAATGGAGAGAAAAATGGATGGAGAGAAAAATGACAATGGAGATAAGAGAGAAGAATG
>NC_066542.1:4579662-4587162 GCF_024679095.1 Eriocheir sinensis | reverse complement strand
CCTGCGTCTCCCCTTTTCGCAGCTTTCCTCTCCTTTTCAATGGCAACAGAGGGAGGGAGGGAAGAGGGACAGAGGAGGAGGAGGAGAGGGCAATCCGAGGTAAGGGATTCAACTCCTTTCGGCCGCTCAGTAGATTAATCCACTTAACGTCGAGGCTGCCGTGTCCTCGTCCTCGTCCTCGTCCTCCTCCATGCCAACGACCCTCGGCTGCCTAACTAAGCAATAATAACCTTATATAACAAGACCAACCGTAACCAGATGCAGTTCACACACACACACACACACACACACACACACACACACACACACACACACATACACACAGGTGGGGTGAATGTCCACGTAACTATGAGAACATCCTTTTTATATTGTATATTGTGGTGGAGGTGGTGTTGAGGGTGATGGTGGTAATGGTGGGAAGGAGTAGGGGTGATGAGTGCCAAACTGACGGTGTTAAATGTTTAAGGTGGTGGTGGTGTTAGTGGTGTTGAGTGGAGGTGCTTATTCAAGGTGGGATTACATTGGTGGCAGGATTGGGATAACAACAATGGTGGCAGTGGTAACATTACATTGGTGGCAGCGGTGAGATTGTATTAGTGGTGGTGGTGGTGGAGATGGTGGTAGTGTTGAGAAGTAAGAGAGGCGATAAGTGATGGAGTTAAATAGTGCTGGTGGTGGTGGAGGGTCAGGGAGTCAGGGGGGGAGGGAGGGACAGAAGCAGGTGACGGTGATTGCGGTAATGGGCTATTTCCTCCGAGGTGGCGTCACACAGCCAACACAACCCCCCGCGGCCAACCAGCCACTTCCCTATTACGAGAACCACCGCAAAAAATGGACTAATGATCATGACAAACTATAGTACATAACCGACCATTACTACTACTACTACTACTACTACTACTATTACTACAGCCTCACATCCATACGAGTAATCACAAGTTCCCTCACTCCGTCCCGTTCCTTCGCCCTGAACAGACTTAAGGTTACGAATGACTCACCGCTGGCCGCCTTGACGTCATCAGACACTCACATACCTGCAAATAAGAAGGTTAATTAGTCACAGGTGTTATGGGGGAGGGGGAGAGATACAGGTGAAGGGAAGGAGGAGGGGAAGAGGGAGAGGAGGAAAGGGGGGAGAGAGTGGGAGGAGAGAATGTGAGGAAGGGAATGGAGTGTGTGAAAGATAGATATTTAGATAGATAGGCAAATAGAGATAAAGAGAGGGAAAGGGAGGAGGGATGAAGATTGAAGAGGAGGAAAAGGGAAGAGTGATAAATTGATTAGAGGTAAATATACATAGAAATAGATAGAGATACAGAGAGAAAGGAAGGGAAGGAAGAAAAATGGAGAAAGAAGAGGAGGAAGAGGAGAAGGAGGGGAGAGACAAATTGATAAGAAGGGGAGGAGGAAGAGGGGGGAGGAAAAACAAATCGAGGAGGAGGAGGAGGAGGAGGATGTGGTAGGAATAAAAATGAGGAGATGAAAGGAAGGAAAAAAAAAGGAACAGTCGTGACGGGAAGGAATTAGAGCGTGTAACAGGGAAAAAAAATATTCTCTCTCTCTCTCTCTCTCTCTCTCTCTCTCTCTCTCTCTCTCTCTCTCTCTCTCTCTCTCTCTCTCTCTCTTCACAATTGCCCTTTTCTCTAATCTTCCTCCCTTCCTCTTTTCCTTCTTCCTCCTCCTCCTTCTTCTTTTCCAGCTTTCCTCTTCCTTCTCCTCCTCCTCCTCCTATCTTCTTTAATGCATCTTTCCTCCTTTCCTCCCTTCCCTCCCTTTTGTCTCCCTTTGACCCTCTCTCCCTCCTCTCCTTTCCTTCCTTCCTTCCTTCCTCTCAAAAGTCTTTTGAGAGAGAGAGAGAGAGAGAGAGAGAGAGAGAGAGAGAGAGAGAGAGAGAGAGAGCTCGGTTTTTCCTTTTATTTTCCATTCTCTTTCCATCAATACCCCCCTCCTCCTCCTCCTCCTCCTCCTCCCCATCATCATCATCATCATCATTATTCTCCCCTTAACGCTATCATCATCTCTTCTTCTTCCTCTTCTCTCCCTATTTTTTCCTTCCCTCCTTTCCCTCCCTTTCTCCCTCCTATTTCTTTTTTTTTTCCTTCCCTCCCTCACTTTCTTCCTTCATTCCTTCATCCTCCCTTCTTCTACCTTGACTCTCCCCCATCTACAATACCATTTCCTCCTCCTCCTCCTCCTCCTCTTCCATCAGTCGCTAGTTCGACAGACAAATAGAATCGAAGGCTTTAGAGTGTGACCTTAGGGATTTAGAGGAGGAGGAGGAGGAGGAGGAGGAGGAGGAGGAGGAAGAGGAGGAGGAGGAAGAGGATGATACTAATGTGAAAAAGGGAGAAGGAAGGCGAAGAGATGAAGATAAATAACTGAGAGAGAGAGAGAGAGAGAATTACGAAGGGAAACAGTAATAAGACGAATTAGAGAAAGGAGAGGAAAGAAAGGATAACGAAGAGGAGAAGAAAGAAGAAGAGGAAGAGGATGAAAATAGAAAGAAATTAAGAGGAAAGAGGAAAAGAAATGTAGAGAAAAAGATGAGGAGAGAAAAGAAAGAGGAGAAAGAAGAGAAGAGAAAGGAATGAAAAGGAAGGGAAATACAGAAAGAAACAGCCTTCAAGAGAGAGAGAGAGACGCAGGAAAAGAAAGCTAAGACGATTATAAAAAGAAGGAAAGAAAAAGAAAGAAGGAAAAAGGAAAATGAAGGAAGAAAGGAAGGGAGGAAGGAAGTTAATATGAAAGAGAAAAAAAACTATGTAACAAAGACGAGCGAGGCGGAAAATATGAACTCTGAGAAGGTAATAAGTGTGGAGGAGGAGGAGGAGGAGGAGGAGGAGGAGGACGAAGAAGAGGAGGAGGAGGAGGCAATAACGACGTAAGGAAGGTGTGAGGGAGACGAAGGAAAGGATGAAGGAAGGAAGGAAGGAGGAAATGAAGGAGGGAAGGAGGGAGGCAAATGGACAGACAGATAGAGGAGGAAGGAAGAGAGGGAAGGGTAAGTGAAAGAGGGAGACGAAGGAAAGAAGGAAGGAAGGAGGAAATGAAGGAGGGGGAAGGGAGGCAAATTGGAAAGACAAATTGAGTAAGGGGAGGAAGGGAGAAGAAGGGAAAGGAGTGAATATATGTTAGTTACTATAAGGAGAAAAACACTGCACTGCGTATTCTAAATGAGGTCAAACCGTTGCTGGCTTTGGATAACTTGGCTTTACCGTGTACCAGCGACAGGCCAAATTTAAGGCTTTACCATGTACCAGCGACGGGCCAAACTTCTGCCATGATATAAACCCCCAAAAATAGCTGATGCATAAACTCATCACAAATGCGTTGATGTATATATTATGAGATGGTTTGTGTGAGTGATGATTTTTTCTCATTTTACTCGCTTAGAGGGGCCTTTAAGAAACATGATCCCCGCAGCTACCGGGTTTTAAAATGAACTTGATGGAAAACAACACTAATAAAGGAAATGAGTGAAGGAAAACAGGAGAGAGGGACTGGAAGAAAAGAGAAACCAACTGTAGGAAGGAAGAAGGAAAGGGAGAGGATAAAAAACAGGAGAAATGAAGAAAGAGGGAAACAACTGAAGGGAAGGAGAAAGGGAGAGGAAAGGGAGAGAAATAAGAGATAGGGAACGAAAGAAGAAACAACTGGAGGTAAGGGAGAGAGAATGGAGGAAAGGAGGGAAAGGAGGGAGAGATTGATGACATAGTAGATTCCTAATGCATTACTCTGGATCATGAATCGTCACCATTTCTCTCCCTACCTCCCTCCCTTCCTGCCTCTCCCTTACCCTTTCTCCCTCCCTCATTTTCTCACACCCTCCCTTTCTCCCTTTCCTAGCATCAAGCCACGCCCTTAGTCTCTCTCTCTCTACCTTCCTCCCTTCTCTCCCTTCCTCTCCCTCCCTCTACCATCATCTCCCTCACACAACACAAGACTCTTATTGCGTTATTAAGACATTTCCTCCTCCTCCTCTTCTTCTTCCTCCTCCTCCTACTACTACTACTACTACTACTACTACTACAACTACTACTAATACTACCAATATCTTTCTTCTTCTTCTTCTTCTTCTTCTTCTTCTCCTCCTCGAATTCCCTCCTGCATTACATTTGAATAAGTAAGAAAAATGTAATTCTCTCTCTCTCTCTCTCTCTCTCTCTCTCTCTCTCTCTCTCTCTCTCTCTCTCTCTCTCTCTCCGGTCAATACCTAATCGTTTTTTCCCCCTTTTTCCTCCCTCTCTTGTTCTCTCCCTTCTCTCCATTTCCTCTTTTTCTTATCAGCTTCCTCCTCCTCCTCCTCCTCCTCCTCTAAAATTTTCTCTCCTCTCGCCATTTTTTCCTCCATGTCTCTCTTATTAAAAGCTCCTTAACATATTTTTTTCTTCCTTAATATTATCCTCCTCCTCCTCTTCCTCTTCCTCTTCTTCTTCCTCCTCTTCCTCCTTATTAGCTCGCTTCCACATTTTTTCCTTCTATATTTCCTCCATTTTTCTTTTTCTTTTTCTTCTTCTTCTTCTTCTTCTTCTTCCTCCTCCCTTACTTAACCAGAAGATAAACAACATTCCTATCCTTCTCTTCCCTTCCTCTCTTCTTCATCTTCTTCTTCTTCTTCTTCTTCTTCTTCTTCTTCTTCTTCTTCTTCTTCTTCCTTCTCCTCCTCCTCTTCCTTCTTCTAAACTGTCCCATTCAACATTATCTTAACCCTCTTCCCTCCCCCCCTTCTTCCTCTTCCCCTTCTTCTCTCCTTCATTGACACCTTCCGCCCTCTTAGTGCCATCTGCTTCCCTTCCCCACCCCCCCTTCTCCTCCCTTCTTCCTCTTCCCCTTTCTTTTAACCCTCCCTTTCTTCCCCCTTTTCATAACCTTTCTCTTGTTTTCTTTTCTTTTTCTATTTCATGTTATTTTATTTTATTTCCCTTTCTTTATCTTTTCTTATTCTCAACCTATTATTCCCTTTTCTTGTCCTTCTTCTTCCCTTTCTTTCTCTTCCTTGCCTTTCCTTTCATCTTTTCCTAATTTATCCTTTCCTTCCCTTCCATCTATCTATCTCCTCTTCTCCTTCCCTTTCTCATAACTTCCTTTCCCTTCACTCCCCTTCATCATCCTCCTTCCCTTCTCAATTCTATCCCTCCCATTTCCCTTCTTTTCACATAATTATATCTTTCCCCTTCCTTCCCTTCCCTTTCCTTTCCTTCCCTTCCCTTCCCCTCCCTTCCCTTTCCTTTCCTTTCCTTCCCTTCCCTATCCTATCCTTTCCTTTCAGTTTCCTTCCCTTCCCTTCCCTTCCCCTCCCTTCCCTTTCCTTTCCTTCCCTTTTCTTCCCTTCCCTATCCTATCCTTCCTTTTCAGTTTCCCTTCCTATCCTTCCCTCCCCTTTCTTTTCCCTCCCTTCCTTTCCCTTCTCCTCCCTTCCCTTTTCTTCCCCATAGCTTCCCTTTCCTTTCACTCCCCTTTCTTTTCCCTTCCCTCTCTTCCCTTCCCTTCCCTTCCTAGTGATGGGACAGCAAGATTGTTAATAATATGCCAAGCTGTCAGGGGCCTCGGCACTTGCATATTATTACTCTCTCTCTCTCTCTCTCTCTCTCTCTCTCTCTCTCTCTCTCTCTCTCTCTCTCTCTCTGGCTATTCACTATTTTAGCTTCTTTGTTCCTCTCCTTTTTTCCTTCCTTCCTTCCTTTCTTTCTTTTTCCTTTTCTTTTCTCTTTTTCTCATTCCTTTCTTTTATCTAGTTTTATTTATTGATATTTTCTTTCTTTTCTAATTTCTTCCTTTCTTTTCTTTCTTATAGTTGATTTTTCCTTCTTTGCTTTCCTTCTTTCTTCCTTCATTATTTCTTTTACCTATTTATCTTCCTTCCTTTTCTTCCTTTCTTTCTTTCCTTCCTTCCTTCCTTCCTTCCTTCATTCATTCATTCTTTCCTTTCCTTTCCTTCCTTCCTTCTTTCTTTCTTACTTCCTAGAGTCTAGATGACTGACTAACTGACTGACTGACTGACTGACTGATTGGCTGACTGACTGACTGACTGACTGACTGACTGACTGACTGATTGGCTGACTGACTGACTGACTGACTGGCTGACTGACTGGCTGACTGACTGACTGGCTGACTAACTGACTCACTGGCCTACCATCTCTCTTCTCCCTTTCTCCCCTCCTTCCCTTCCCCTTTCCTTCCCTTCCCTTCCCTTCCTTTCCCTTCCTCCTTATCCTCATTTACAATTCTCCCCTTCTAATAAACCCCTCACACCCTCTTCTCTCTCTCTCTCTCTCTCTCTCTCTCTCTCTCTCTCTCTCTCTCTCTCTCTCTCTCTCTCTCTCTTAAATCCTCTTCTGATATTCCCCTCCTGTTCTTCCTGCCACGCCTCCTCCTCCTCCTCCTCCTCCTTTTTTCCTCCCTCCTCCCATCCTCCCTTTTTATTCTCCTTCCTTATCTTGACTATTCTTTGCCATATGATTTATTGAAGGTTTCTCTCTCTCTCTCTCTCTCTCTCTCTCTCTCTCTCTCTCTCTCTCTCTCTCTCTCTCTCTCTATGCATACCACTTATTCACATCTCGATATTATTTTTTTCTTCTTTCTCTTCTCTCTTTTCTTCCTCCTTTCCTTCCCAACTTTTTCTTCTTCCTTTCTTCATCTTTTCTCTCCTTTCCCTCCCTCTCTCCTCCAAATCTTCTTCCTCTTCTTCCTCTCTCTCTCTCTCTCTCTCTCTCTCTCTCTCTCTCTCTCTCTCTCTCTCTCTCTCTCTCTCTCTCTCTCTCTCTCTCTCTCTCTCTTCCCTCTATCAATCACTCTCTCCATCACCTCCCTTCCTTCACCACCACCATCATCATCACCATCAACTGGGAACTCCATCTGTAATCCTCTTCCTCCCTTCTTCCCTTCTTCTAATTCCCTTTTGGTCTGATTCTATTTATTTATTTCTTCCTTTTTTCTCTTTTTGCATATTTTTCCTTCCTTCTTTCCTTCCTTTTCTTGCATATGTCCTCTCTTGCTTCCCTTTCTCTCTTTTCTCTTTCTCTTTCTTTCTTTCCTCATATTTCACTTTCTCTTTTCTTTTATTTATTTTTCTGTCTATTTATCTCTCTGCCTGTCTGTCTGTCTCTATTAGTGTGTGTCTGTCTTTAATCCTTCTCTTTTTCTCTCTGTTCTCTCTCTCTTTCTTTCCTCTCATTTCAGTTTCTCTTCTTTTATATTTATTTTTTCTGTCTATATATCTCTCTGCCTATCTGTCTGTCTTTAATCCTCCATGTCAATCTTTCTCTCTCTCTCTCTCTCTCTCTCTCTCTCTCTCTCTCTCTCTCTCTCTCTCTCTCTCTCTCTCTCTCCCTTCCTCTTTACCTCCAAGCATCTTTTCTTCCTTACCTCCCTCCCTCTTTTTCTCTCCCTCCCTCCCTCTCTAACTCCCTGCATATTTTCTTTCCTCCCTCCATTTCACTAGTTCTCTCCCTCGCTCTTTTTTTCTTTACTTTCTCTCTCTCTCTCTCTCTCTCTCTCTCT
>NC_066542.1:4544662-4569662 GCF_024679095.1 Eriocheir sinensis | reverse complement strand
CTCCTCCTCCTTCTCCTCCTCCTCCTCCTCCTCTTTCTTCTCTTTCTTCACCTTTTCTTCTTTCGTAACTTTGCTGATAATAAATAAGTGTGTGTGTGTGTGTGTGTGTGTGTGTGTGTGTGTGTGTGTGTGTGTGTGTGTGTGTGTGTGTGTGTGTGTCCACTGCAGGTGTGAAGTTACTAATTGATTGGAAAACTTCATTAGTGGGTTGTGTGTCACGTACAAACACACACACACAGTCACACACACACACACACACACACACTCTTTTTCCTTTTTCCTTTTGCAGTACACATGACTTGTCTTTTCCTCTCTCTCTCTCTCTCTCTCTCTCTCTCTCTCTCTCTCTCTCTCTCTCTCTCTCTCTCTCTCTCTCTCTCTCTCTCTCCTTGTCGTTTCCTCCTGTGCATACCTTCCTTTTTCCTCCTCTCTCTCTCTCTCTCTCTCTCTCTCTCTCTCTCTCTCTCTCTCTCTCTCTCTCTCTCTCTCTCTCTCTCTCTCTCTCGCCAGGTGCTACAGGCCAGGTGTTGCATCATTAAGGGAAGGGTGACTAGGTGTGCGGTATGTAGGGAGGAAGGGAGGGAAGGAAGGAAGGGAGGGAGTATGGAAGGGAAGAAGAATGGAGAGGAAAAGAAAGGAAATACGGAAGGAAGGAAGGGAGGGAGAAAGGAAGGAAGGAAATAGAAAGAAAGGAAGGATTAGGATGCGATAAAGAAAGGAATTACAAAAAAAGGAAATATGGAAGGAAGGAAGGTATGAAGAAATGAAGGGAGGGAGAAAATAAGGAAAGAAATAGAAAGAAAGGAAGGATTAGGATGGAATAAAGAAAGGAATTACATATAAGCAACTTCTGAATGAACTACGAAAGGAGACGAAAGAAACAAGAGAAAGGAAGTTTATGGACGCAAGAAAAAAAAGTTACAAATAAATAAAAAGAAAAACTAAATATGAATGAAAGAGCTGAATAGACAGACACACAGACAGAGAGGAAGGGAACATTACAGAAAGAAACAAACTAAGAATAAAAGAATTACATAGACAAAACATATTCAAACATACAACATACAGAGAGGACTTTAAGCTCTTCTTCTCAACATAAATATAACCAAAGTCAGGTCAGAAGGTGAGCTAAGAGACACACATATAGAACAGAGAGGATTAGTAGAAGGAGTCAAAGGGCTTCAAGGGGCTTCACTTAATGCTTCTTCTTCTTCTTCTTCGTTCTTCACCTATATAATATAATAAGCCTTTCTCTCCCTCCTTTCTTTCCTCCTCTTTTTCTCTCTTCCTCTCCTCCTCTAAATCTTACGTAATATAAGGTTTTTCTTCCTCCACTCCTTCCCTTCCTTCCTTCTCTCTTCTCTCAATCTTTCTTCCTTCTCCTTTTCCTTTAGCTAATAACGATGTATGCCTTTCTCTATACTCTATCTATCTATCTGTCAATCAATCCTTTCCTCTCTCCCTCTCTCTCTTTATCATTCCTCCTCCTCCTCCTCTACTTCTAAAACAATGTACCTTTCTCTATCTCTGTCTCCATCTGTGTCCGTCCGTGTGTGTGTGTGTGTGTGTGTGTGTGTGTGTGTGTGTGTGTACGCGCGCGGTCATCCATCTCTCAATGCGTAATGAGGCGAGAGGTGAAGTATACTGTTGTTATAATTGGTTTTATAATGAACGGTATGTGTGTGTTTGTGTGTGTGTGTGTGTGTGTGTGTGTGTGTGTGTGTGTGTGTGTGTGTGTGTGCTATGGAAGGGGCATTTAATAGCTGGTCCCATAGCACTTGTTAAATCATACACACACACACACACACAAAGAGAGAGAGAGAGAGAGAGTATAAGCTGTATTAATGTTGTCATGATTCTTGCAACCACACAGAGAAAAAAAATAGAAAGGAAAGGAAAGGAAGGAAAAAAAATAAGAAGAGAAAATAAATAGAAAGAAAAAGACACAGACAGAGAGACAGATTGACAGACAGACAGACAGACAGACAAACACAAAATCCTTTCCTAATGTTATGGTGCAGTGTAGCCAGACCAGCCCAGCCCAGTGTTGCCAGACCTGCCATTTCAAACCCTAATTCCCTCATCAAGCCATCTCGTTTAGTGGAGTTGGCAACAGTGGTGGTGCACAGATGATCACCACCACCAGCAGCATCCCAACTGTGTACGCGTGGTGATGATGATGATGGTGGTGGTGGTGGTGGTGCACAGATGATCACCACCACCAGCAGCATCCCACCTGTGTACGCGTGGTGATGATGATGATGGTGGTGGTGGTGGTGGTGGTGCACAGATGATCACCACCACCAGCAGCATCCCACCTGTGTACGCGTGGTGATGCTGATGATGATGGTGGTGGTGGTGGTGGTGGGGAAGGACAAAGGATGCTGAACAATGAAAGCAACACACCCAAACTCCATCTATCAACACCACCACCACCACCATCACCACCACCACAATAAACTACACCTCTTCCACTACAATTCCACCTATAGCCACGGCTCCTAACACCACCTACAACTCCAGGAAATGCAATACAAGACAACATTTTTCTCCATTCCTCTAAGCGTAACCTAACCTTACCTGGGCTGTCCACCACCACAAGAAGCTACAACTCTTCCACTACAACTCCACCTATAGCCGCCGCTTCTAACACCACCTACAACTCAAGGAAATGCAATACAACACAACATTTTTTCTACATAGCTCTAAACTTAACCTAACCTACCTAACCTTACCTTACCTAACCTAACATTACCTTACTTAACCTAACTTACCTAACCTTACCTTATCTTAACTAACCTAACCTTACCTTATCTTACATAACCTAACCTTACCTAACCTAGCCTTACCTAACCTAACCTTACCTAACCTAACCTAACCTAGCCTAACCTTACCTGGGCTGTCCACCATTACAACCTCAACCTTTGACAATACTATCCATCCACAATACTATCAATACTATCACCACCACAACCACCACCCCCTCTCTCTCTCTCTCTCTCTCTCTCTCTCTCTCTCTCTCTCTCTCTCTCTCTCTCTCTCTCTCTCTCTAAGGTCGTTCACCCGTCCCTTTAACACAGTATTCTAGGTCTTGTAATCTCTTCCGCACATCAATCATTTCTCGCTTGTCACTCATGTTTACTTTTTCATCCTTTTTTCCCTTATATAGATTTTTTGCTGTGTGTGTGTGTGTGTGTGTGTGTGTGTGTGTGTGTGTGTGTGTGTGTGTGTGTGTGTGTGTGTGTGTGTGTGTGTGTCTGTGTGTGTGTGTGAGCCTATGAACTTTAAGCGCTTTCATTACTCACTGTCCCACGCACACGCACACACACACACGCACACACACAGCACACACACACACACACACACACAATAAATATTTTCCTTAACTGCGCATAACTTTCGCTTCGACTGTCCAAACTTTTTTTTTATTTTCATGCCAGTGGGTAGGAAAAATTCTCTCTCTCTCTCTCTCTCTCTCTCTCTCTCTCTCTCTCTCTCTCTCTCTCTCTCTCTCTCTCTCTCTCTCTCTCTCATCCTTATTTTTCCTCTTCTAATATTTTCTTTCTTCGATTTTTTCTTTTTTCCCTTCTCTTCTTCCTCCTCCTTTCCTTTTCTTCTAGTATTTTTCTTTCTCCAAGTTTCTGTTATTTTCTTTCCCTCCTCCTCCTCCTCGTTATCATCATTATCCTCTCACCCTTCCTCCTCCTCCTCCTCCTCTTTCATTCATAAACTCTTGCAGAAGAAAGTGGGATAAAATAAGAGCAAATCACTTACTCTTAACAACATAATCCCTCACCACTATTCTGACTGACGTGCTTAAGTGACCGCCTCTCCTTCCATTCACTCCCTGCTCCTTCCCTTCGCTTAACCTCTCATATTCTTAAAAACTTCCCCGCCCAAGCACACACATTTGACAAGGCTTTCGTATAGGAGTTGTGAGGGGCATTTCCAGGGGTAGTTTTATGACCCTGGTGGTAGTCTGACCCTTCTTCGGTATCGTGAACCTAGAAACACACTTATGAGGACCCGTTTGGAAGTAGTTGATGTAGGGGATGGTAGTGTTTGAGAATAGTGATCTTAGTATGTATATGTATGTGTAGTATAGGCTGTATGTATGAATGTAATATAGGTTGTAGTATTTGTATGTTAGTATAAGCTGCCTGACTGACTACTTAATTCATACTTCCTTTGGTAATAGTAATAGTAGTAGTAGCAGTAGTAGTAGTAGTAGTATAGTTAGTTAAGTTAGTTAGTTAGTTAGTTAGTTAGTTAGTGAGTTAACGTGAGTGAGTGAGTGACTGAGTGAGTTATACAGAAGAACAAGAAAAGAAGAAATAAAGAAGACGAAAATGATGATAAAAATGAAAATAACGAATAAAAAACGAGAAATAACAAGAAAATAACAAGAACAAGAAATAACAAAAAATAACTTACAGGAATTCATTTTTAAGTGATTTACCAACCCGGAGAGAGAGAGAGAGAGAGAGAGAGAAGGCTACACAATGATCTAGCCCGCATCAACCTCTTCCATTCTTATATTTAGACTCCCATCGAAGAAGAAGAAAAAAAAAGAAGTAGCAGTAGTAGTAGTAGTAGTAGTAGTAGTAGTAGTAGTAGTAGTAGTAGGGAAGAAAAAGTAGGAAAGGAAAAAAGAAAGAAAATATGAAACAGAAAGCAAGGAAGAAAAAAGATGAATTAGAAAGAGGAGAAGGAGGAGGAGGAGGAGGAGGAGGAGGAGAAGGAGGAGGAGGAGGAGGAGGAGGAGGATAACGAGATGAAGAAAAATGCGAAGAAAACTGTCGCCATCCAACCACACACACACACACACACACACACACACACACACACACACACGCACACAGAATTATACAATAGACTTAATAGACTCTTTCCATTATTTACAAACTTCTCCTGTTTTATTTTTATTCTTTTATCAACAAAAACGGAATGAAAATTAAGCAAAAGATAGTAAGCACAAAAGGAAAGAAAGGAAGGAAAAAAATAACTTTTCCTAATAACTAACTATTTTTTACTTTGTCTATCTTGAGAGAGAGAGAGAGAGAGAGAGAGAGAGAGAGGAAAAAAATAACTTTCTTAATTAATAACAACTATTTTTAACTTTGTCTATCTTGAGAGAGAGAGAGAGAGAGAGAGAGAGAGAGATTCGTACCATAACCCTATTTTATTATATACCCCGCCATGCTCTCTCTCTCTCTCTCTCTCTCTCTCTCTCTCTCTCTCTCTCTCTCTCTCTCTCTCTCTCATCAATCAATCACTGGTCAACGTACCCTGTCATTTCTTTTGTTTTAGTCCTCTCTCTCTCTCTCTCTCTCTCTCTCTCTCTCTCTCTCTCTCTCTCTCTCTCTCTCTCTCTCTCTCTCTCTCTCTCCTTCAATTCAATAGTTCTCCTCATCCATCTCCTACTTTTCTTCTTCTTCTTCTTCTTTTTCTTCTTCTTCTTCTGGTTCACTCAAGGCGATCACAAGAGCTTCTCTCTCTCTCTCTCTCTCTCTCTCTCTCTCTCTCTCTCTCTCTCTCTCTCTCTCTCTCTCTCTCTCTCTCTCACGCCTCTCATACACACACACGCACACACACACACAGACACACACATTCCACTTTTCCCACTTCTTCCTTATCTTCTTTTCATCCCCTATTTTTCTTCTTCTTTCTCTCCTCCTCCTCCTCCTCCTCCTCAGCCTACTTAAGTGCAGCCGTGTGAGCGAAATGAATATCCTCCCCCTCCTCCTCCACCTTCCATTTTTTTTTACTTCATCCTGTCTCCCCCCCCCCCTCTCTCTCTCTCTCTCTCTCTCTCTCTCACTCTCTCTCTCTCTCTCTCTCTCTCTCTCTCTCTCTCTCTCTCTCGTCTATATCTTTGATCCCGCCAGTCAATATTCTCTACATCCTCCCCTTGACCCAGTATCGCTTTTGTTATCTCTACTCATCCATAACTCGATCAATCCCTTTCCTGCCCTCTCAAACCCCCTATGTTCTTATACACGAAGCCTTGGAAGCTACATCATAAGCGGAGGAGAAGGGTCACCGTGTTCAGTCCGTTAAGCAAGGCGGTGCTCTGTAACGTAGCTTTTCATGGGGGTTGTATCAGGGATGGGGACAGGCTCATCGCGAATTACTCCGTGAGACAAGTCGGTGTCCTGTACGGTAGCATTTTGGGGGATGCATATGTGAGGGTAAAAGGCTCATCGTGTGTTAGCCCGTGAAGCAACCCGGTGCCCTGTAACTTAGCATTTCAGAGGGTCCATACGTGTGGGGGACAGGCTCATTGCGAATTACCCCGTGAGTCAAGCTGGTGTCCTGTTCGGTAGCATTTTGGGGGATGCATATGTGAGGGTAAAAGGCTCATCGTGTGTTCGCCCGTGTGTTAATCTAGTCTCCCTTATGGTAGCAATTCCTATCATTTCAAGCTTCCCTCGTTCCCTTTTCCGCTTGGGTCCAGGAACGCGGAGAGGGAGAGAGGGAGAGAGAGGGAAGCACAATAGGGAAGGGATGAAGGGCAGGGAAATACATATAAAGAGGTACATACATGTTTGAGATTACCTACATCCAGAAGTAGTTTTTGAAGATTGGACGAGAGGGGAAAGGAAGATAGGAAGGGCATGGTTGGTAATATTCGTGGTATAAATCTTTCGAAATGTGAAGATGGGAAGAGGGAAGGAAAGTGAAGAAGGGAAGAAGAGTTGATTGAAGAATGGAATGAAGGAAGGAAAAGGAAAGCGAAAAAAAATGAGGAAAGAAGATTGGACTGATTATAAAGAAGGAAGAGATTGAAGAATGAAAAGAGGGAGAGAAAGAAAGTAGGGAAAAGAAATGAATGACTGGAAGAAAGAAGGGAAGGAAAGAAAGGAGGAAAAGAAAGAAACCAACAAAAATGAAAGCAAGGAAAAGAAAAAAAAGGAGGAAGGAAAGAAAAAGGAAAGGAAAGAACAAACCAGACCTCTTCCTCCTCCTCCTCCTCCTCCTTCTCCTCCTCCTCCTCTCTTACTTCACCTTCCCTTTCCCTTTCTCTCTCTCTCCCTTCCTCCTCCCCTTACTCCTCTTCCTCTCTCTTCCCACACCTCAGACATACACACAAACACATAAACAGACACACATTCAGACAGACACACATACAGACAGACAGACAGCCCCAGGAAGCACTCAGCACATCGTAGGGGACAAGAGATGGAGGGGAAACGAAAAAGAAAAGGAAAAAAAGATGCCAGGAAATGTTCTCTCTTAAACATCGAAGCTTAAGAGTCAAACTTCGCAATGGCGTCGGGAGCTTCAAAAAAGTAATCGGTTTAGAGGAGGAGGAGGAGGAGGAGGAAGCTGTAGTGAGAGGAGGGTAAGAAGGGAAAGGGAGACTAAGAAGGGAGGGAAATGGAATAGGAGGCAGTGGGTGGAGGGAAAGGTGTACAGGGAGATGAGGGATAAAGGGAGAGGAGAAAAGGGAGTGAAAGGGAAGGAAAAGGAAGGGAGAACTTAAAGAAAAGGAAGTGAAAAGAGGGAAAGGAAGGGAAAGAAGGGAGAGTAAGGGAAGGAAAAGAAAGGGAGAAAATTAAGGTAGAAAGGAAAGGAAAGAGAAGGGAGTGAAAGGGAAGGAAAAGGAAGGGAGAACTTGAAGAAAAGGAAGGAGAAGGGAAAGGACAAGGGAAGAAGGGAATGAAATGGAAGGGCAAGGAAGGGAGAACATGAAGAAAAGGAAGGTAGAAGGGAAAGAAAAGAGAATAAGGGAGTGAAAGGGAAGGAAAAGGAAGGGAGAACTTAGAGAAAAGGATGTGAAAAGAAAAAGGGAAAGGAAAGAAGGGAGTGGAAGGGAGAGAAAAGGAAGGAAAATAAGATAACGACACCCATATAGAGCTAAGGTTGGTTTCACAAGTTAGGTTTCTCTTTGGCCAGCTAGTAAACAAAAGGTCTGAAGAAAGGAAGGACAGAGGAGAGAGAAAGGAGGTGGCGAGGGATGACCGCAGGAGGGAAGGGAAGGGTAGGGAGGGAGAGAGAGAGGGAGGGAGGAAAGGTACGAGTGAGATATGGATGAAGGGTTGAAAGGGAAGGGAGAGAGGGAGAGAAGGAGGGAGAGGAAAGAAGGGTGAGTGAGATATATGGATGGAGTTTGAGAAGCAAGGAAAAAATGGAGATTAAACAGGAGAGAGAGAGAGAGAGAGAAAAGGGTACTGGGAAGAGGATGGTGGTGGTGGTGGTGGTGTTGATGGAGATGAAGGAAAGGGTAAGAAGATATGTTAGCAGAAGTAGTGGTGGTGATGGTGGTGGTGGTGGTGTATCAGGCACCCTCACCCCCCTCACCCCTACCAGCATGGCTCACTGCCAGCTGACTATTGACCAAAAATCTCCTGGCGCCTCTCTCTCTCTCTCTCTCTCTCTCTCTCTCTCTCTCTCTCTCTCTCTCTCTCTCTCTTACACGCTTCAGTTTCTCCCACGCTCGAGATTTTCCTCCTCCTCCTCCTCCTCCTCTTCTACCTCTCACTCAACCCTTCTCTCCCACGCTTCTTTTTCTCTCTTTCTCTCCCTCTCCCTCTCTTTCTCTCTCTCCCATACATAATAAACAAAGCGAATTTATTCACTACCTCCTCCTCCTCTTCTATTCTTCCATCACCTCATTTATGTCACTTGTCCACTCCCTTCACCTCCTCCTCCTGGTCACGTCACGCCACGCCCCTCCTCCTCCTCCTCCTCCTTCTTCCCTTTATACCTAATCTACCTATCTACCAGGGTTGGAAAAGATCATGATTTAAAAAAATATATATAAAAAAATCGATTTATTTGATTTAAATCGGATTTTTTTATTTAAATGATTTTTTTTTTTTTTTTTTTTGCATTAATCTTTGTTTGCTTTCGCTGATTTTTTGTTTCAGTCTTATGGGGCCATTTTATTGTATTAGACTTGTCCAATGTTAAATGAAACCTGTTTTTTTATGCTTTTGAATATTTTTCTTGTAAGAGAAGGCAATGATTCACTGGTGCCTGACTTGCTACAGGACCAGGACAGGATCACTACAGGACAAGGGTAGGTAGCAGGATTGGTTTGATTTAATTCAAACCAACCCTGCTACCTACCCTAATGTCAATATAGCTTCAGTAACTTATTTTATCTATCGATCTATTTATCTATCTACCTTCTCTCCCTCCTAAGCCCTACCTATCCTAACCTTGCCTACCTAACTAACCTCTCTATCTACCTTCCTTCCTACCTACGTACCTACCACGCCCATTTCTCCTTAATTATTGAAGCCACGTGTCGCCTTGAGAATTTAATGAGAGAAACTGGAACTTGAGAGGGAGAGGAAAGGGGAGTTGAGAGGGGAGGGAGGGGAGGAGAAGGAGGAGGGGTGAAGGGGGAGGAACAAGAAAAGGGCATCGGTGAAGTGTATTGGTAATTAACACACACACACACACACACACACACACACACACACAGTCAATTTCTTTCATTTCAACTTCATTTCTTTTTCTTTTTCTTTTTTTTCTCCCTTTCTTCATTCCCTTTTGAAGTCACATAAACGCTCTCTCTCTCTCTCTCTCTCTCTCTCTCTCTCTCTCTCTCTCTCTCAGTACATGACATAGCCCGCTTTCAACACGTCTTCAATAAGTACAAAAGCTCTCTCTCTCTCTCTCTCTCTCTCTCTCTCTCTCTCTCTCTCTCTCTCTCTCTCTCTCTCTCTCCATGAATGAGCTTTGGCCGTGCCCCGTCAACTCTCTATTGGATTAAAGAGAGAAAAAAAAAAGTCTATATTCCATTTGTCCGATTATGCTTCTGGTGTGTTAGCCTTTGTGGGCAGTTGAAGGGAAGGGAAGGGGAGGGATGGGGAGGAGTGGTTAAGGATATATGGATGGAGGGGGAGGCATAGGGGAGGAACAGGGGGAAGGGATATGGAAGTGGAGGGAAAGGAAAGGGAAGGAAGGGGAGTTGAGAAGGAAAGGGAAGGAAAGGGGAGCGAAAAGATGGGATGGGAAGAGTTGGAAGGAAGGGGGAAAGAATGGATATAGTGAGAAGGGAAGGGTAGATGGGAGGATGGGGAATATAAGAGGAGAGGGGAATGGAAGCGAGGGGATGTAAAAGGAAGGGAAATGGGAGAAAAAATGGAGAGCGAAAACGAAGGAAATGGATGGAAAGGGATAGTGAAAGGGAAGGGCAAGGAAGAAGGGGAGGGAAGAAGGGGGAGGTTACGGTGTTGTGCGAAATCCACAGCCTGCAAAATAAGTAGACAAATCGCGTACTGTGAATGCGCCACCTCGTCTCAACACAGCTGCGAAATCCTCAGGTTGATATTGTCAGATGCTCCCTCCCCTCACACCAACTATTTCCAAAGGCCAAAAAGGAGGTTAATCGAGTTCTAATGAGTGTTCTTTTAGGTTCACGGTACAGAAGAAGGCTCAGACTACCACCACGGTCAAAAAAGTACCCCTGGAAATGCCCTAAACTCCCACGAAAGACTAGTAAATTACGTGTTCTTGGGCGCAGAAATGTTTAAAAATATGGCCCTCAGCCCGGAGGTGAAAAATTCCATTAATTGTCTATATATCGCTGAATACACCAGGAAAATACCTCCCAGAAATGTCAATTTTCAAAACCCGCGCCCTTCGATCTTCAAGGGGTTACAAATTGAGGTTCACATTTGTAGTGGAAAACGCCTCCTTCCCGTTTTAACCCAGTAGCAGCGACGGGCCAAATTTGTGCCATGATATAAACCCCAAAAATAGATGATGCATAAACTGATCACAAATGCTTTGGTATATATATAATGAAATGGTTTGTGTGAGTGATGATTTTTTCTCATTTTTCTCGCTTAAAGAGACCATTAAGAAACATGATCCCCGCAGCTACCGGGTTAACAGGTCTGAGTACGTCCCTGTTAAACCTTATAGTCACTTTACAGACTTATAGCAGCTACTGTCGAAATAAAAATCAAAGCCGAGCACGAACTGAGCTATTCTTATTATTTTGCAGGCTGTGGATTTCGCGCAACAACGGTACCAAGAATCTAACTAACCAACCCACCAAATACGACACCAAGACCAAGGCATCCTCTCTGTTTCAATGGTCAGGCAACTTCGTGTATATATATCGCGTCCCTTCCTCCTCCTCCTCCTCTCCTCCTGTCAGGCAAACTCCCCCGATCGATGTTGTGGCGTTGAATGTTTAATAGAAAGCAACAGGAGCAAGAGGAGGAAGAGGAAGAGGAGGAGGAGGAGGAGGAGGAGAGTACTGACCAGATATTGACAGAGTAATGACGTGTTCCCTTGCACGCACACACACACACACACACACACAGTTCCCTACCCACTTAAGAACTGTATCATTAACACACCCATCACCACCTCCTCCTCCTCCTCCTCCTCCTCCTCCTCTAGACACCTGTTCACCTTCTGTCCCTAATTTGCACACCTGAACACGCAGCTACAAAGGTGAGTGTGTGTGTGTGTGTGTGTGTGTGTGTGTGTGTGTGTGTGTGTGTGTGTGATGCGATTAAATAATGCATAATGTGTGGTCGCCGAGAGAGAGAGAGAGAGAGAGAGAGAGAGAGAGAGAGAGAGAGAGAGAGTAGACAAAGGAAAAAAAAAGATGGATAAAGAAGAAGAGGAGGAAGAGGAATAGAGAGGAGGAGGAGGAGGAGACAGGAAATGGACCAGGAAATGAACCAGGAAAGGAGAGAGAGAGAGAGAGAGAGAGAGAGAGAGAGAGAGGCATAATATACTAATCTTTCCTCCTCCTCTTCCTCCTCCTCCCTTATCTCTCTCAAGGCTAAAAACTCTAAAACGCATAATTTTTCTCTCCATCCTCCATTTTTTTACCTCCCTTCATTACCTCCACGCCCTTTTTCTCTCCACCCTTTCCTCCACTCCTCTCTCTCTTCCCTCCACTTCGTTCTACCTTAATTCTTCCCTCCTCCACTGCCTTTCATCTCTCTCTCTCTCTCTCTCTCTCTCTCTCTCTCTCTCTCTCTCTCTCTCTCTCTCCCTTTGTTCTCCTCCCTTTCATGTTCCATTTATTACATTACCTCGTCCTTTTCTCTTCCTTTTTTGTTTTATTTTTTCCAATTTTTCCTTCTTTCGTATATATTTAACTCCTATATTTTCTTCTTTTCCTTCTTCTTCTTCTTCTTCTCTTCCTCTTCTGTAATCTGTTATCTACTTTTTTTTCCTTTTCTTTCTTTCCTCTTCAGTTATATCGTGTGATGGTCTCTCTCTCTCTCTCTCTCTCTCTCTCTCTCTCTCTCTCTCTCTCTCTACTTCCCCTTCCTTCCTTCCTTTTATACTTTCCCATTCTTCCATTCACTATCCCCTTCCCTTCCCCTTCCCTCCCCTTCCCTTCCCTCCCTTCCCTTCCATTGGTGACAAACAACAACATAATTGCATACTAGTGTGGACGTGATGAGTGGAGGAGGAGGAGGAAGTGGAGAGGTGGAGAGAAGTGGAAGGGGTGGAAGGGATTGATGGATGGAAGGGAAACAAAGGAAGAGGAGGAGGAGGAGGAGGAGGAAACAATGACATATACAAAGATAGATAGACAGATAGATAGATAGATAGATAGAGAGAGAGAGAGAGAGAGAGAGAGAGAGAGAGAATGTTAAGTCTACTAAAATATCTACCGATAAGACAGGATGCGATATGGAATGCTCATATTAATTGCGTGTTAGAAATTAGGTCTAGATAAGGAGAATACAGAAGAGATGGCAACACTGTCTGTCACACTTCACTCTACGTTGGCAACACTGAGAGTTGATGTCCTAAAAGTGCTGCGTACCTCCTCCTCCTCCTCCTCCTCTTCCTCCTTTTTCTAAGTCTACTTCCTCTTCCTCCTCCTCTTCTTCTTCCCTCAATGCTTTCCTTCTCCTTCTCTCATGCATTCCTCCTCTTCCTCCTCCTTCTGCTCCTCTCCTTCTTCTTCTTCTTCTCCTTCAGTTCTTTCTTTTACAAGCTTCCTTCTCTTCCCTTCTCTTCCTCCCATGCAGGCTCTTCTTCTTCTTCTTCTTCTTCTTCTTCTTCTTCTACTGCTTCTTCTTCATTTGTTTTCTTTTCCAAGCTTCTTTATCTTCCTTTCTCTTCCTCCCAATGCAGGCTCTTCTTCTTCTTCTTCTTCTTCTTCTTCTTCTTCTTCTTCTTCTTCATTTGCATCCAATCAGTCTCTCCCTCGTTAATCACACTTCTCTACCCGTTGTTTTTCCCTCCTCTCTCTCTCTCTCTCTCTCTCTCTCTCTCTCTCTCTCTCTCTCTCTCTCTCTCTCTCTCTCTTTAATTTGCTTACACACCACTTACCACCTTCTATTTGCTCTCCTTCCTTTCCCTTCTTCCTTCCTTCCTCCCCTTCTTTTATTTTAATTTTGTTTCTCTCCTTTCTCTTACCTTCCCTTCCCTTCCTTTCCACGACACTGGTTCAAATTTGCGCTCTTCCTGTCCATTACCTCTCTCTCTCTCTCTCTCTCTCTCTCTCTCTCTCTCTCTCTCTCTCTCTCTCTCGTTCATGCGTTCCAGCCTTCCTTCTTTACATTCTTTCTTCTCTTCCCTTTCCTTCCTTTCTTCCTTCTTCCCTGCAGATATTCTCCCTTCATTGTTCCTTCCTTCCTTCCTGCCTTCTTTCCTTTCCTTCTCTTCCCTTCCCTTCCCTTCTCTTTCCTTAATTACCTTATCATACCGTCCCTTCCCATTTCTTTTCCCTTCTTCCTTCCTTCCTTCCTCCCTTCCCTTCCTTCCTTCCTTAAGTTATGTGACTCCACCCTATCCACACCCACTTCTCCTCCTCCTCCTCCTCCTCCTCCTCTTTCTCACCCTTCACACCGTAAGCTGACAAGGCCCCTCTCTGACACACCCTCCCTTCACCAATGAGGCATAGCTGATCACCCTTCCCTTCCCCTCCCTTCCCTTCCCTTCCCTTCCCTTTTCTTCCCCTCCCTTCACCTTTCCTCACTTTTTTTTCTGTCCTTTCTCCTGTGACTTGTTGAACGTTCCTTCCTCCCCTCCCCTCCCCTCCTTCCCTCTCTTGACCGGTCTTTTCCCTCCCTTCCTTCCTTTTTTTCTTCCTCTTCCTCCTCTTCCTCTTACCTCCCTTCTGTCCTTACTTTCTCTCCTTCCTCTTCCCTCTCCTCCTCTTTCCTCTCTCACTTCTTCCTCTCCTTCTCTCCCTCTCTCCCTATTACCCTTCTCTCCGTTCCCTCCCTTCCTCCTTTCTCTCCCTTTTCCTCCTCTCCTTCACCTCTCCTTCCCTTGTTTTTCTCCGCTTTACCATTCACTATGTCCTCCTCCTCCTCTTCTTCACCTACTCTTCACATACGTCAAGCACATCACCCCATCACCCCCTCCCCTCCTCCCCCTGCCCCTCCTCCTCCTCCTCCTCCTCCTCTGTAACCTGACGCGGCGTGATTTAAGCGTCACGTAATGAAGGAGGGGCGGGGCGAAGGGTGAAGAAGGGAGGAGGAGGAGGAGGGGGTAGAAGGAAGCCGATGGGGAGGGTAGAGAAGGAAGGGTAGGGAAAAGAATGGGAGGAAAGGAGGGGGAATAAAGGGAGGGAGGTGAAGGAGGAGGAAGGGAGAAGGGAGGAAAGAGAGAATGAAAGAAGATGAAGGGAGTGAAAGGGAAGGAAAAGGAAAGAAACGAAGGAGAAAGGAATGGTTACGAAGGAAAAGTGAAGGAAAGGGAGGCAAAGGGAGGGTCAAGGGAGGAGAGGGAGAGAAAAGGGAGAGGATTCGATTAATAAACTCCCAATTCTCTACACTGAAGGGAGAGAAAGGGGGAGGAAGAAGGGAGAGGAAGGGAGTTATATTACATCGATCCAAGTGTTTCCATTATAAAAAAAACTCACAGTGGAAGTAGTAGTAGTAGTAGTAGTAGTAGTAGTAGTAGTTGTAGTAGTGGAGTGGTGGTGATGGTGGTTGTAGTAGTAGTAGTAGTAGTAGTAGTAGTAGTAGTAGTAGTAGAAGTAGAAGTAGTAGTAGTAGTAGTAGTAGTAGTAGTAGTAGTAACACCTTCGGTACAGGACAGCCAATACCTCAAAGGAGGCACGGGTTGATGTAAGTGCCCGCGGATTCTGGGTGCGCGGACAGCGGGCGTTCATGGACATCCGCATATTCGACCCGATGGCTGCCTGTCACCACAGGAACGAGCAGGAGAAGACAAGGGCATACGGTGAAAGAATCCACCATGTGGATCAGGGCAGCTTCACCCCCCTCGTCTTCACCACATCCGGCGGGATGGGTCCCAGGGCCCAATGCTTCTACGCACGCCTCGCGGAACTAATCTCAGAAAAGAAGCAACAGCCAAGGAGCCACGTTGTCGCCTGGATGAGGTGTCGCCTCTCGTTCTCCCTGCTCAGGTCGGCCATCCTATGTCTCAGGGGCACCAGACACTCTGGCCCAAAAGCCACCACCATCTCCAATATGGACTATGAAGCCACAGTGGTGGAGAGTGACATTAGGGTGGGTCGGGAGTGACTTGAGTAGGGAAGGAAAGGGGGATCTAGACGTAATAGATGATAGGTGATTTAATGTCAGGTAGTATTAGTGATATGGTTGGATGCCACAGTCATTAGCGAACAGAGTTGGGGCTAATGACCTCCAAGCTATGGAGCCCTCCATGATTATGTGTCGGGAAAATAAACATGGGTGGAGGTATCAGCAGTAGTAGTAGAAAAAAAAAGTAGTAGTAGTAGTAGTAGTAGTAGTAGTAGTAGTATGCCTTACCTGGAATAACACACAGGTATGGAAGTCTTAATCAGCTTGTGTTCATACCTGGAAAAGAAAGGAAGAAAAAAAGTTAGCATGCAGTCAATTCCCAAAGTAGAGGTCAATGATTTGCTAATACTAAGGTTAATATTATATACTACTTAAACATCATCATCATTATCATCATTATTATCATCACTTGTTATTAGTATACGCAACGACCAAGGCCTTTCCCAACGTCATCCATGTGTGGTGGTATTGTACTTCATCCTACTTCTCCTCCTCGTCCTTGTCCTTCCTCCTCTTCCTCATTCCTTTTGTTATTGTTTTCTTTATCATCGTTCTCTATCACACCCTTTTTCTCTCTCTCTCCCTCTCTTCTCTATCTCCCTCCTCTCCACTCCAGCATCCTTATCCTTCCCTTCCTCTCCTCCTCCTCCTCCTCATCCACTTCCCTTACCTCCATACCTTTTAAGCCCAACCTCTCTCTCTCTCTCTCTCTCTCTCTCTCTCTCTCTCTCTCTCTCTCTCTCTCTCTCGTCAACCAAGTACTTCCTTCTTAGCCTAAAGATGAACTACCGTGCGACAAGATAAAAAAAATAGTAAATAAACAAGTAGCTTCCTTTTTAGTGTGTGTGTGTGTGTGTGTGTGTGTGTGTGTGTGTGTGTGTGTGTGTTTTCCTTCCTCATCTCTCTCTCTCTCTCTCTCTCTCTCTCTCTCTCTCTCTCTCTCTCTCTCTCAATATAATCCGTTTCTGCCTCCTCTCCCTCATCCTCCCTTCCGAGAGAGAGAGAGAGAGAGAGAGAGAGAGAGAGAGAGAGAGGATTACTGATCGTCACGGACCCCGAACTCCAAACAAACACTCCCGTCATTATCTCTCTCTCTCTCTCTCTCTCTCTCTCTCTCTCTCTCTCTCTCTCTCTCTGTCTCTCGATCAACACTATATCAACTTTCAACAACAACCAAGATTTTTCCTCCTCCTCCTCCTCTTCTTCTTCTTCTTGTTCATCCTCATCCTCATCCTATTCTTCTTCTTCTTCTTCTTCTTCTTCTTCCTCCCTCATTAATAAGGAAGCATATATGAATTTTCTCAGTCAAGACCTATTCTTCTTCTTCTTCTTCTTCTTCTTCCCTCATTAGTAAGGATGCATATATGAATTTTCTCAGTCAAGACTTATAGTAACTGTTTGGGGTTGTTAGGTTAAGTTTAGGGTATCTCTCTCTCTCTCTCTCTCTCTCTCTCTCTCTCTCTCTCTCTCTCTCTCTCTCTCTCTCGATCAACACTATGTCAACTTTCAACAACAACCAAGATTTTTCCTCCTCCTCCTCCAACTCTTCTTCTTGCTCATCCTCATCCTCATCCTCATCCTATTCTTCTTCTACTTCTTCTTCTTCTTCCTCCCTCATTAGTAAGGAAGCATATATGAATTTTCTCAGCCAAGACCTATTCTTCTTCTTCTTCTTCTTCCTCCTCCCTCATTAAGTAAGGAAGCATATATGAATTTTCTCAGCCAAGACCTATTCTTCTTCTTCTTTTTCTTCTTCCTCCTCCCTCATTAAGTAAGGAAGCATATATGAATTTTCTGAGTCAAGTCCAATAGCAACTGTCTGGGATTTTGTTAGGTTGGGTTAGGTTAAGTCAAGGATATCTTCAAACACATGATAGCCAGCACCTTTTGGTATGAATCAACAAAGAATGACCTCACTTTGTTGTTTAGAAAGTCTCATTAGTAAGGAAGCATATATGAATTTCTTGAGTCAAGACCTATAGTGACTGTTTGGGGTTTTGTATGGTTAGGTTAGGTTAAGTTTAGGGTATTTTCAAACATATGGTAGCCAGCACCTTATGGTATAAATCAACAAAGAATGACCTTATTATGTTCCTCCTTCTCCTTCTCCTCCTCCTCCTCCTCCTCCTCTTCTAATTACTCTTATTTTTCCTCCATTGTTTGTCTGTCTCTGTTTTTTCCTCCACTCTCTCTCTCTCTCTCTCTCTCTCTCTCTCTCTCTCTCTCTCTCTCTCTCTCCTTCTCCTTTCCAGCGCTATCTTTATTTCTCTTCTTTATCACTGTCTCCTCCTCCTCCTCCTCCTTTTACTTCTATATCTTCCTTCTTTATATTCCTTCCATCTCTCTTCCTTTTCTTCCTTCTTAACTTTCCTTTCTCTTCATTTTATCATGTTATACTTCTCCTCCTCCTCCTCCTTTTCCTCTTCCTTCTTCTCTCTGGCTATCCACTTCATCACCTTTTAATAACTTTCTTCTTCCTCCTCCTCCTCCTCCTCTTCCTCCTTCTCTCTGGCTTCCCTCTTTCCCTCCACTTCATCACCCTATAATAATTTTCTTCCTCCTCCACCTCCTCCTCCTCCTCCTCGTTGCATCCTGTCCATACAACACAAAAGTAAGTGGAATAAAATGAGTATAAATGAAAGGATGTGGGAAAGAGGAGGAGGAGGAGGAGGAGATGGAGGAGGAGGAGGAGGAGGACAGCACCTACAACAATAATAACTAGAAACAGAAATAACAGGAAAGAGAATTGAAAAGAAAAAGGAAATTAGGATAAAGTAAACAAAGATGGAAGAGGAGGAGGAGGAAGATAAGAGAAGAGGAGAAAGAAGACCAAGAAAAGGACTAGAAAACAAAAACAAAAACAAGAAGAAAAAAAGAAACAGATAATTAAAAAGTAAGAAAAAAATGATTAGGAAAAAGAACAGACCAGGAGGAGGAGGAGGAGGAGGAGCACTCTTGAATAGCAGGACATCCCTTGTTGCTGCCCTTATCTCCTCCTCCTCCTCCTCCCTCCAACACCCCACCCCCCCTCCTCTCTCTCTCTCGGTCAGGGGGTAGAGAGAGAGAGAGAGAGAGAGAGAGAGAGAGAGAGAGAGAGAGAGAGAGAGTTATTTATAAAGGAATAAAAGAATCAACAAAGAAGAAAAGGCGATGAAAAGGAGGAACCTGAACACCTGGAGGAGGAGGAGGAGGAGGAGGAGGAGGGCGATAAAAATTGAAAAAGAACTGGAGCGAATATAATGGAGAATGGAAGAGGACGAAGAAAGGAGGAGGAGGAGGAGGAGGAGGAGGAGGAGGAGGAGGTGACAAAGAGTTATACATGAATGGAATAAGAAACAGAGCATGAAGAGAGGAGAGAATGGAAGAGGAGGAGGAGGAGGAGGAGGAGGAGAAGGAAGAATAGGAGGAGGGGAGAATGGAAGAATTATGGGAGATGAAGTAACACACCAGCTGAGAGGAAGAAGAGGAGGAGAAGAAGGAGGAGGAAGACTAAGAAAAGGAGGGGAAGGAGGAGGGGTGTAAGGAAGAATAGGAAGGTAGGAAGGAAGGTGAGCAGATGGGTTATAGAGAAGGAAGAGGAGGAGGAGGAGGAGGAGGAAGGGAGGAGAGGAAGGGGAAGAGAGGAAGGAGGGAAAAAGAGGAGGGAAAAGCCATTATGTGGAGAGAAAAATGAGGTGGATAACCATAAAATTTTGGATGAAAAGGAAGGAAGGAAAGAAGGAAAGAAGGAAGGGAGGGAAGGAAGGAAGGAAAAGAAGACAGAAAGGGAAGGAAAAAACTACGAAAGAGAGGGAAAGAAGAGAAGGAAAGGAGGGAAGGAGGAAAAGAAAAGGAAGAAAGGAAGAAAATAAGAAAGAACAGAATGAATGAATGAAGGAAAACAAGAATAAAAAATGGAAGGAAGAAGAAATGGAAAAAGGAAGGAAGGAAGGAAAGGAGGGAAGGAAGGACAATAAGAAAAGAAGGAATAAAGAAATGAAATAAAGGAGAAGGAAAGCAGGAAGGAAAAGAGAAGGGAAGGAAAGGAAGGAAGGGAAAGAAACTAGAACGACAGAAAGGAAAGGAAAGGAAGGAGAGGATAGGATACCAGTAGGAAGGAAGGAAGGAAGTGGGTAAGGAGGGAAGGAGGGAGGGAAGGAAGGCAATATCAAGGTAAGGACACTTGATATCCTTCCCTCTCCTTCACACCCCTTCCCTTCCCTCCCCTTCCTTCTTCCTCTCTTCCTTCCTATTACCTCACACGTTGTAATGAAGGTATCTTGTTGCAGCCCTTCCTCCTCCTCCTCCTCCTCCTCTTTTTTTTCTTCCTCCTCTTCCTCATTCTTGTTTTTTATTGTTTTGATATTGTTTTTCTTACTCTTCCTTCTTCTTCCTTTTCTTCTTCCTCCTCCTCCTCCTCTTTCCTCTCTATTATATCGGTTTTGTTATTGTTATTGTTTTTCTCTTTCCTCCTCCTCCTCCTCTTCTTCCATGTATTTCCTCCTCATTCTTTCTTCTCCTCCTCTTTCTATTCCTTCTTCCTCCTCTTCCTCTTCTTCACCTAACCCCACCCTCTATTCTCTCTCTTCCTTCCTTCCTTCCTCCTCCTTTTCTTCTTCTTCAACAAACCCCACCCTCCATTCTCCTCCTCCTCTGTTATCTGTTTTGTTGTCCTCCTCCACATTCCTCCACCTCCATACACCTCCTCTTCTCTTCCTCCTCCCAATAAACCACCTCCCTCCTCCTCCTCCTCCCCTCCGTGACTCATAACGTCTTAATAATTGCGAACACTTTAGCTACTTCGCGGCTGCCCTGAGCGATGCATTGTGAGAAGGCGGGAAGGCGGCAGCTGCAGGGAAGGAGGGAGGGAGGGAGGAGGGAGAGGAAGGGAGGGGATACAGGGTGAGCAGAAGGGAGATACGAAGGGGAAGGGAAGAGGGAGGGAGGAGAAAAGGTGAACTAGAAGGGAGAAAAGGAGAGGGTGAACACAGAAGGGAGATACGAGGGTGGGAATGAAGGGAAGGAAGGGGAGAGGAAGGACGGGAAGGAAAGGTGAAATAGGAAGGGGGAGGGAGGGATGAAGGGTAAGCAGAAGGGAGATTGGATGAAGGGAAGGGAGGGAGAAGGGAGGGAAAGGTGAACTAGGAAGGGAGAATAAGAGGAAGGGAATAAGGGAGATAAGAGGGAATGAAGAGAAAGGGAGGGAAGGAAAGGACAGAAGGGAGGAAAAAGTTAACTGGAGGGAGGTAGAGGAAGAGGAAGATGGAGAGAGAGAGAGAGAGAGAGAGAGAGAGAGAGAGAGAGAGAGAGAGAGAGAGAGAGAGAGAGAGAGAGAGAGAGAGAGAGAAAATGAAAACACGGACAAGAACAAAAACAAACAAATGACCAAATAAAAGAAAATAAAGTAAAAAAACAAGAACAACAACAAAACAATCGAGACAAACAACAATAACAATACCTCCTCCTCCTCCTCCTCCCCTCAAAGATAATAAACAGAATCTAACCCCAATAAAGAGATTCCGATCCTACCAATCACCTTTGAGAGAGAGAGAGAGAGAGAGAGAGAGAGGGGGGGAAAGGGAGGAGGAAGAGGGCAAGGGACATTGAGTGGGCAATAAACGAGAGAGAGAGAGAGAGAGAGAGAGAGAGAGAGAGAGAGAGAGAGCAATAATAAAAACGAAATAAAGAAGAGGATGAACGAAAAGAAAAGGAAAAAGAAGAGAAAAAGGAGAATGAGAAAGAAAGAAAAACAGGAAAATAAAGGAAAGGAATGGAGTCAAAATTTGCCTATCACAAACATGGTATCGGACAAAGGAGTCTCGCAAAAAAAGAAAAAAAAATCACTGGATCGAAAAATAAGAAAAATAGAATGAAAAAGAATGAACGATGAAAAAAAGAATAATGATGAGTTTTATATAACCAAAGAGAGGGAGGGAGGGAGAAGGGAGAGAGGGAGGGAAGGAGGGGAGAGGGGGAGTCATGGCAAAAAAAAAAAATAATAATAATAAATAAAAGATAACTGGATCGAAAAATAAGAAAAATAAAATGAAAAAGAATGAACGAGGATGAAATAAAAAAATAATGATGAGTTTTATATAACGAAAGAGAGGGAGGGAAGGAGAAGGGAGGAGGGAGGGAAGGAGGGGAAGGAGAGGGAAAGGGAGGTAAGGAGGGGAAAGAGGGAGAGGGAGGGAGGAGGAAAATTGGATGTCATTGGAAGGAGGAAAAAAATAACTATGAAAAAAAGATATGGATGGGGTGGAGGAAAACGAGAGAGAGAGAGAGAGAGAGAGAGAGAGAGAGAGAGAGAGAGAGAAGCAGTAGAACCCGGAAGCACACACACACACACACACACACACACACACATTATACTCACCCACCCCAACCTCCCCCCCTTCCATATCCACACACACACACACACACACACACACAGAGGATCAGGCTAACAGTGAATGGCCTGGGCTGGGAGCATAACAGTGGAAGGGATTCGAAAAGCATTATACGGTCAAAATGGACTAGACAATATACGTTACGGTCCGGGAGGGAGGGAGAGAAGGGAGGGAGGGAGATGGTGGTAGTTGTGAAATGCTGGAGAGGGAGAATGGGAGGGGGAGGGAAACGTGGATTTAGCCTAGGAGAGAAGGAGAGGGAGAAATGTGAGGTGGGTATGGAAAGGGAGAGACCGAATAGGGAGGAGGGAAAGACTAGGAAAGAGAAGGGAGAGGAGAGAGAGTGGATGGGAAAGAGAGAGAAATGTGAGAAGGGAAAGTGGATGGGAGGGTAAGGAGAGGGAGGGAAAAAGAGAAGGAAATAATTTGAGAAGGAAAGAAAGGAGGGAAATTTGCAGAGAGAAAAGACATGGAGAGAGAGAGAGAGGGAGAGAGAGAGAGAGAGAGAGAGAGAGAGAGAGAGAGAGAGATCAAAAAATTGTTGTGAAGGAAAACAGGGAACGAAGGAGGAAAGGAGGGAAGGAGAGCGAGAGGAGGAAAGGGAAAGAGGAGAGAGGGGGTTGGAGGGAGGGAATGAAAGGAGAGAGGAAGGAGGGGGAGAGAAGGATGCTGGGGACAAGGGAGGGAGGGAGAGAAGGAGGGAGGGAGATAAAAAAGAGAAGAGGAGGGAGAGAAAGGGATCAAGAGTGCACGAGAGAGAGAGAGAGAGAGAGAGAGAGAGAGACGCAAATAAGGGAGGGAGGGACGAAGGGAGGAAGAGAAGGTTGCAGGGGACACGAGAGAGAGAGAGAGAGAGAGAGAGAGAGAGAGAGAGAGAGAGGGCCAGGTGTGAGGGAGGTCGTGAATGAGGGAGAGGCTCGTAAAGAAGGGGATTGTGATAAGAGAGAGAGAGAGAGAGAGAGAGAGAGAGAGAGAGAGAGAATCTTCCTTCATCACCAGTCATCACCACAAACGACGTACTACAGGGAAATCACCACCATCACCATCATCTCCACCACCACCACCACCACTCAGTTTGAACATATCCATAATTATCTCTCTATCACGATATTTACGTATCTATCCATACACTTATCTATATCAAGGAACAAAGTGACGGAGGTGAGCATTAAGACCACGCGTAGCTTTACCTTCTAATTCCCTATCCATTCCTTTACCTTCCCTTCCCTTCCTCTCTTTAAGTTTCTATATATTTACCCGTCTATTTATCTAACTTCCCTAATGTGACAGAGATGAGCACTGAGACCACGCGCAGCTGTATCATCTATTCCCTTTTACACTTATTCTTCATCCCTTCCCTTCCTCTCCTTCTATCTTTCTATATATTCATCTATTTATCTATCTGTTTATATATAAGCTCAAGGAACAATTCAAGGTAACGGAGATAAGCATTGAGGTCACGCGTAGCATTATTTACACACAGCTTCCACTAGGCGTAGTGTATATATGCATGAATCAGTCAGTGACCTTGCATTGCTATTCAGATTTCAAAGGCGACGTGACTGGACTTCCTGACTGAGACTTTTGTGTTCTGGCTGACAAAGTTACGCCAACTGACACACTTCTTGGAATCACTGCCTCCTTCGCTATCTTGCTATCTGTTATTGCGTCCTTGATCTAGACTCCTCACTTACTCCTTTCCTATCTCTGTCTTCAAGGGTTAGATTTATGGGTTCTGATTGTTATGCTTTCGATTTCTAACACGTAGCATGCACTCTCTTACTCTCCTTTCTCTCTCATTGTCTTTTTGTTACTGTGTTTTTTATTTTGGCTCCTCCCTCTAACTCAGTCACTCCTTTGCTCTCTCTGTCTGTCTGTCTAGCGTCGTAGGTAAGACTTCTAAGTTCTGGTTGGCATGTTACGATGACTGACACCTCTCTCTCTCTCTCTCTCTCTCTCTCTCTCTGTGTGTGTGTGTGTGTGTGTGTGTGTGTTTCTATCTGTCACTGTAACCTCGATTTAGACTTCAGTACTCATTCTCTTCCTGTCCTTGTTTGTCTGTTTGAGTAGGCCATCTAAACTAGAATATTTACGTTCAATGTGACTCTGCTTCCCCTCCATCCCTCCCTCTTTATGTCCCTGAGTCCTTGATATAGATTCTCCCTACTCAATCTTTCTATCCCTCTCCCTGCCTGTAGCTTTGTGGGTATGATTTCTGGGTTCTGGCTGGTCGGTATATACATTTTGTCACACTAAATGCATACTCCCTTCCTCTCTTTGTCTGTGTACCTATCACTGTTCTTGATCTTGACTCCCTACTCACTCTATCCCTCTCCCTGCCTGTAGCTTTGTGGGTATGATTTCTGGGTTCTGCCTGGTCGGTATATACGATTTGACACACTGCATGCATACTCTCTTCCTCTCTCTGTCTTTCCGTATACCTATCACTGTTTTCTTAATCTTGGTGCCTCATTCATTTTATCCTCCGTTTGTCTGGTTAAGAGAACGTCAGCCAATATACCCTTAGAGGTGACCAGAGAATTCATCCCTTGGCTTTGGCTAATGTATGCAACTGGGAGGAAGGTGAGAGGACGCGAAGGGGAGAAGGGCTGGGAAGTGAAGGGGAGGGAAGAGAGAGGGAGGTGGGAAAAAAGGTTCCAGGAGGGGAGAGGGGAAGGAGAGGAAAGGAGGGGAGAGGGACCAAGGGGAAAAGGTCGTGAGGGGAGAAGAGGAGGAAGAGGAGAGGAGGCAGAAGAGGGGGAGGAAAGGGGGGTGAAGGGATTTCCAGCAAGCCTGATTACTAGGGAGGAAAAAAAAAAATGCGTGTTGACTTGCTATCATAGTAAACGTGTGTGTGTGTGTGTGTGTGTGTGTGTGAAAGCACCTCTACGCACGCTACGCAAGCTATGTGGGTGTGCGTGGGTGTGTTTGTGTGTGTGTGTGTGTGTGTGTGCGCTAATATGAGGTTAAACTATCACGCTACAAATATATCCAAATAATAATAATAATAATAATTGACGAAAAGAGAGGAAGGGAGGTGAGAGGAAGGAGGGGACAGGAAGAGGGGAAAGGGGAGGGAAGGGGAGGAAAGGAAGGGAGGAAGGAAAGGGGGGAGGGAAGGGAAGGGAAGGGAAGGAAAGGGGAGGGAGGTAGCTTGTAGTAGAATGA
>NC_066542.1:4532162-4542162 GCF_024679095.1 Eriocheir sinensis | reverse complement strand
CCCTGACCTTTCTTAACATTCCGCCCGCTCTCGCTGACTTCCAACCTCCCTCCCTCTCCCTCTCTTTCCACGCGAGATTCAACTCACTTCCATACACAATTATTGGTCTCTTATCTCCCCTTTCTTCCCTTCCTTCCTCCTGCCTTCAATCCCATAGCTTCCCAGTAATGGCTATACTTATGCGAGATTCTTTCTACTTCCACAAATACAATTATAGGCCCTGTTATTGCTCTCTCCTCCCTTCCTTCCTTCTGTCTTCAATACTTTAGCTTCTTCTTATCTCCCTAATGCCTGTACTTATGCGAGGGATTCTTCACATTTACACAAAATCAATTACTTGGCCTCTCATTCTTCCGTTCTTTCCACCAGCTCTCAATCCCTTAACTTTCTCTCCTTCCTTTCCTTCCTTCTGTCTTCAATACCTTAGCTTCTTCGTATCTCCCTAATGGCTGTACTTATGCGAGAGATTCTTTACACTTCCACAAAATCAATTTCTTGGCCTCTCATTCTTCCTTTGTCTCCTTTCTCCCGCTCTCAATCTTTTAACTTTCTCTCCTTCCTTTCCTTCCTCCTGTCTTCAATAACCTAGCTTCTTCCTATCTCCCTAATGCCGGTACTTAAGGGGAAAGGTTCTTCAATCCTCTCTATGTAAAGTTAGTGCCGTGATATTATGCTCTTCCTTTCCCTCCCCTGATCCTCTCCATATACGGTTAATGCCCTGATATTATGGTCTCTCTTGCCTGCTCTGACCTTCCGCTCTTATGGTCAATGTTGCTCTTAGGGGTTTTCAGATATAATGAGTATTGTTCTCTGGTATGGCTCTCTTTCCTTTCCCTGACTTTCATTCCTTTTTTTATCTTCCTTTCTTTCATTTCCTGCTTTTCTTCCTTCTTCCATCTTTCTTCCAACCTCTCCTTTATGCTTCCCTCCCTCCATCTTTCCCTATCCTTCCTTAATTTTCTGCCTTCCTTTCTTTTTTTGTATTCCTTTCCTCCCTTCTACAATCATTACCTAGCCTTCCCTATCTGCCTATCTCCTTCCCCTTCCCTTCATTCATTCATTCCCTGACCTTTCTATCCTGCCTCTCCTTTCCTTTCTTCCTTCACTAACTATCTTCCCTGTCTCCTTCAATCAATCCTTCCCTGACCTTCCTTATCTGTCTATCTCCTTTCCCTTTCCTTCCTTCCCTGACCTTCCCTATCCTGCCTCCCTTCCTTTCCTCCCTCCCAACTTCACTCTCTCCCTCCCTCATCAGTCGTCTCAATACACAAAACACCACCTTCACATAGAACAGCTGGATTAAGTTGAGTGAATTCAACACAGTGAGTGAACTTCAACACAGGTGACTGACTTCCCCGCTATGGACCTAGTTTTTTTGCTAGACCTGCTGTTCCCTGAGGCTCCAACTCCTCCTCCTCTTCTTCCTCGTCCTCCTCCTGGGTTGAGCTACACGACACCCGGCAACGCTTAGAAGGCTCATCTCTGGCGTGACTCCGTGTCGTAATTACGGGGCGGGTGTAGGGGGTAGGGATGTAATAACGGGGTCATGCTCTGATGCCGTACCGTACAACCACCCCCCTTAAAGCAGGCTTCCTCCCCCTCTCTCTCCCTCCCTTTCTCCCTCCCACTGTCTGCATCACCCCCCTCTCCCTCCCTATACGCAAATCCCCTTCCCCTTCCTCTGTCCCCGCATACGCAGTCTACCTTTCTCCCCTTCCTCCTCCCCCCCTCTCTCTCCTTCCCTCTATGCATCATCCCCCTTCCCCTTCCTCCCTCTCCCCCTACACGTACATGCATATTACCTCTCCTTCCTCCTCTTCTCTACCTCTCCCTCCCTTTCTTCCCTTCCTGCCCATTCACCCCCTCTCTCCCTCCCGCTGTCTGCATTATCCCCTTCCCTTCCTCCACCGCCCTTAACATGCTAACACTCCCCCTTCCTCCCCTTCATCACTACACCCTTTCTCCCCCTCCCTACCCCCATCAAGCAGACTACCACCACCTTCCTTCATTCCCTTTCTTCCCCTCCCTCCCACTGTCTGTATCATCTCTCTTCCCTTCCCTCCCCTTCCCTCTCTCCTCCCACCTACTGTCATCACACACACACACACACACACACAGCTGGCGGAAGTTGAAGTATTGTGTAAGTCTCGCCCTGCTTGACACCCATAACAAACAGGAGACTTATTCCTGTTTGTGTGTTGGCCTGTTCCTTTTTTACGCTGTCCCTGTTACTGTTAATGTTGGGTTGTATTTACTGGTATGTACGTGGGGGCAAGATAAGTGTGTTGCTAAATTATGGAAGACCCCGAAACACGATTCTCACGTAATATAGATAAAGAAAGATACGGAAAGTGATTATGTGTATGGCTGGAGAGGCGACTTGCAATACTCCCATCTTGCAAGAGTCTAGGGCGGTGTCACGCAAGGTAATTTTCCGGTAGGTCTATCATGCGTGGAACCGATGACAGATGGACAACCGAAGTAAGAGTAAGAGAGAAGAGAGAGAAGTCAGAGTGGTAACCCAGAAACTATAAGAAAAGTCAAAAAAACGATTCATATTCTCAAGACGCTTTTGGCTCTAACAATAGCTATTTTCTGCTTCCCTCCCTCCATCTTTTCCTAGCTCTTCCTTAATTTTCTGCCCCCCTTTTCTCCTACCCTTTCCTCCCTTCTACAATCAATCACTCTCTAGCCTTCCCTATCTGCCTATCTTCTTCCCTTCCTTCCTTCCTCAATCGGGTTTTCATAAGTGGTTGGTGCAGAAGCATTGGCACTTTCCTTAGCCTCATAAAACTGACATTACCTCTACGAAAGCCTTATCAGAAATGGGTGTGCAAGTCTAGAAATGTTTGAGAATATGGGAGTGAAAACAAAATCCAATAGAGATGTGACATTACACCATTTGAGAGAGCGTTTTTACCTCCTTCCCTTCCTTCCTTCCACTCTCAAGATAATTTATTCACCATCCTTCCACCTCTTTCATTATGTATTTCTTTCCTCCCTCCTTCCTTCCTTCCTTCCCTTCCTCTCTCAAGATGATTTATTCACCATCCTTCAATCTCTTTCATATCCCTCCTTCCTACCTTCTTTCCCTTCCTCTCCCAAGATGATCTATTCACCATCCTTCCATCTCCTTCTTTATTTCTTTTCCCTTCCCTCCTTCCCTTCCCCTCTCTTTCCCTTCCATCCATCCCATACAGTCAGTACCTCCACTAGCCTATAATCTAGTTCTTTTGTCCCAGCCTTTCCGCACTCCCTTTCTTTCCCTCGTTTCCTCTTATTTTAATTTCCTTTCCCTCTACGCCCTAATCTTCTAAAAGGGATGTTCATTGTAATCTAGTGGTATTTCGTGCGGTTCCAGAGAGAGAGAGAGAGAGAGAGAGAGAGAGAGTCATTCTTCTTTTCTAACTTCACTCAAACATTATTTAAGGTGACAGCAGCTGCAGGGAAGGGAAGGGAAAGGAAGGGAAGGGAAGATAAAGAAAGGGAAGGGAAGGGAAAGAAAGGTAAGGAAACTGAAAGGGAAGGGAAGGGGAGGGAAAGGAAGGGAAAGGAAAGGAAGAGAAAGGACAGAGAAGGAAAAGGAACAGAAGTCACGGTGGCAACCTCTCTCTCTCTCTCTCTCTCTCTCTCTCTCTCTCTCTCACACGCCCGCCTTTACAGAGCATTTTCCCGTCTACTGGCATCCCTTTATCACCGCTTTATTGTCCCTTCACTTTCTTTCCCCTTTGGTCCGTGTCATCCCCTGTACCACGGCATGTCTAGACTAGGAGGAGGAGGAGGAGGAGGGGGAAGAAGGGGAAAGCTGAGGCTACTCCCTTTGACCCACGTGGTAAATATCAGTGGGAAGAATGCACGAGGAAGGGCGGTACGAATTTCATATCCCAGGGACCAGTGTGTGAGTGGCTCAGGTCGGGTGGGAGCTCTGACGTAATGGTGTGTGTGGGGGATAAAGCCTTAGGATAAAGAGCTTGGAGACTAATGTATTGCCGTGTCTTTAGGAGGGAGTGAAAGCTGAAAGGCAAGCATTTTGAGACCCACCACCACCATTACCACTACCACCACTGAGGCTGCATGTGTATATATATCGCTTCCCCTTTTTCCTTCCTTCCTTCCTTCCTTTTTTCTTCCTGTAACCTTCAGAAGACCTCCAACTTCGCTAGCTCAGCCCCCAACCACCTCTCTCCATTCCTCTACCTCCCTATCACCACCTTCAATCCTTAAATAGCAACGGAACCTCCTAAAATGTCATTCAAACCTCTATTCTGTCAACAAAACCCAATATATGTCAACCAAACCCTTTCAATGTCAACCAAACCCCTTAACTGTCAACCAAGCTCCTTAAAATGCAACCAAACCCAATTGAATGTCAACCAAACCCTTTAAATGGTATCCTAGCCCCCCTACGCTGAGGAAATCAACATACTATTCCTTCTTGCCAGAAAACTCTGCCTCAATTCAAGAGATGACCGCCAGCCTATTCAGAAAAGCAATATCAACGGTGCCAGGCCATATCTGAATACGTAATAAGGGCAAGGCTAACATCACAACGCCACTCAGTACTAAAACAACCAAGGACAGCGAGAGGGGGATCCTGCATATCATTGGCAATGTTATCAATAATGTTAATCCTCTGAGTGTCCCGTGAAATATATAAATGGAGTTTCAATATTGGTTTTGTCTGTGTGGTGATTGGTAAATGTAAAAGGTTGATATGTATGTGGATGCGTTGGGTTGCTGGCTGGCCGGTTATTCAGTGAAGGGAATAAGTTACTTTGGATAAATGCGTGATCCTGTTATGGCTAGGCTTCTGGCAATCTACCTAAGCCAATGGAACTATATAGGCAGTTACCAAATGGTCTCTCTCTCTCTCTCTCTCTCTCTCTCTCTCTCTCTCTCTCTCTTCATATAATATTGCGCACTTTACTAACGAGAGAGAGAGAGAGAGAGAGAGAGAGAGAGAGAGAACGTAGGTTTACAGAGGCCATCAACTTCATTCTTTATGTGTGTGTGTGTGTGTGTGTGTGTTTGTGTGTGTGTGTGTGTTCAAGCATGCCACATTCCCTTACTAGCACGAGCAAGCAAGGAAAAAAAAAAAATAAGCAGCATTCAGGCCATTGTTCTCTCCCTCCTCTCCCCTCTCCCTCTTCCTCCATCCCTTGCACCATCACCCAACCAACCAGCCTCTCCCTCTCACCCCAGTCCACCCAGACCCAAGGGAAGGCTGGGTGGTAGTTCATTCATAATTTAGCAACGTCTCACTGGGCCACGGGATAATAAGACTCAATGTAGGAAGGGTATGAGATGCGTTGGACAAGCTTGCTGCTATGGTGATGGTAGTGGTGGTGGAAGTGATGATCTTGCTACAGTATATTATGGTTAAGGACGAATCTATATTGTTCTGGTTAGGGATGTTGAATACGTTGGTAGGATATGGTGATGGTGGTGGTGGTCTTTCTATGGTAAATCTACAGCAACCAGCATCAACCAAATGTAGACGAAACCATATTATTCTGGTTAACTTACTGATGCGTTATGAAAGAGTCTGCTAACCGTTTCTGGCGTAAATAATTAATACTTTGGTTTGTTAGTTTCCCACCCCTTTCCTTCCCCCTTACAAATATTCCGGTATCTTCCTTCTAGGGTTAGCTACAGACCCCACGTGGTTGCTAAACATCTGCATTCCCAAACAGGTTTATTGTGTAGATTCCCTAAGCGTTAGAGGGGGTTAGATTACCACATGAGGGGGCTTTGGTTACACTATGAATTAGCGCGCCCTGGAAGGGTTCTAATTTTAGCTCACCCAGAAAAAAAATTGTCGTGGGTTGGGTCTCCGTGTGTTTGCCTTTCCCAAGCTTTAAGATAACCTACTGCTGATGCTGCTGATGCTGTTTATACTCCTACCACTACTACCTGTTGATGCTCTCTCTCTGGCCCTTACACACACACACACACACATACACAGGGGAGGAGGAGGCGGAGGAGGCATAAAAGGAAGATGGCAAGAAATGAGGGCAAGGAGAAATGAGAGAGAGAGAGAGAGAGAGAGAGAGAGAGAGAGAGAGAGAGAGAGAGAGAGAGAGAGAGAGAGAGAATATCACACAACTCAATGGAAAAGGAAAAAAAAAAAATCTTACCTTGTTGGAGTAGGACGAGGAACACCGTGGCTATGGCGGCGATGTTTTTGGTCATCCTGGTGTGGTGAGTCCCCATCATCGTCATCATCTGGTTAGTGAGTGGTGTTAGCAGCAGCAGCAGCAACAACAGCAGTAGTAGTAGTAGTAGTAGTAGTCCAGGGTTAGTGCAGCCACACTATAGGTCACTAACTACGCACTCGTCACCGGGAATTCGAGGCTTCACTCACTCCCGTCTGACACACACACACACACACGCGGTTAGTCCGTATAAAAGGGAACCTACAGGAAAAAGCAAAACACGTTATTACTTAATTAAACGACCATTGTGTGTGTTAGTGAGACGCAAAGCACTTCAGAGAGAGCAGCGGTTACACACACACACACACACACCACGAGCCTCCAGCACACACACACACACACACACACACATACACACACACTTAAAGGTGAGCTACCGACCTGCTATCTGCTGGTCTGGTGCTCTGCTCACACCAAGAAGACTTCCGTACGAAAATTAAAGGAACTGGAGGCTTAGTAATCACTCAGCATGGAATTGGTAACACGTGACACCTTCGATATGGCTATGCTGACTATGCTGACCCCCAAAGACCCTTTCAGCACGTGATTTTAGCAGTTGACTGGTGGCTTATCAAAACGAAGGCTTGTTATCATAGAAAGCCTAGAATTAAAGGACCTCACTCAGCATGGAATAGATAACACGTGACATCTTCGATATCCCCGTGCTGACTATGCTGACCCTAAAAGACCCGTTCAGCACGTGATTTTAAGAAGTCAACTGGTGGCTTATCAAAACGGGGATTTGTTTGGCGTCATTTAAAGCCCAAAATTGACACAAGCATTTTTTTAGAGCATTTCATTAGAGCATTTCTTTAGAGCCCAGAATTGACACTAGCATTTCCTTAGAGCATTTTAGAGCATTTCTTTAGAGCCCAGAACTGACACTAGTATTTCTTTTGAGAATTTAAAGCCCAGAATCAACGCTTTTTTTTGGCATTTCTTTAGACTGCCATTTCTCTGACCTCCACCGGCTGACCCACACGTCCTCTCTCTCCCACACACACACACAGTTGGTCAACGTTGCTTTTCTGAGTAATACAGATAATTAACGTTGTGGCACGCGAGGTTATGGATACCGATTTAAAAGGGGGGACTGCGTTACTTCGGGCGCTCTATCTAGGCGTGGAATTGAGGTACGGAGGATGTGGAATGACAAGCAACGACTGTCACGGAGTGGAGGTGAATTTGAACGGATTATCTAACGTACACGACACGCACACTCTCTTCCTTTTGACGGTTGGTGGAACACTGAAGGCAGACTCCCGCGCGCTGCCTCGCCCCATGGAAAGGTTGCCAGGCGCGCCATAATGCTTATTACAGCCAAACAAACGACATACAAGCCTTATTTTAATGATAAACTCACTTATACTGACGCAAACATGGATTACAAACACATATATTCCTTTCAATATACGTTTTAAGGCCAAGAAAGCGCAGTATTAATTGCAACTCTGCTCCATAACACTTATTACAGCAAAACCAGTGACATCCCAGCCTTGTATTAATGACTAATTCACTTATAATGACGCAAACATGGATTACAAACACAGATATTCCCTTCAAAGAACGCTTTAAGGCCAGGAAAACGCTGTAATTGCAAGAATATGGAGTGAAGGACAACTCTGCGCCATAACACATTACAGCCAAACCAGCGACTTCCAAACCTTGTATTAATGACTACCTCACTTATACTGACTCAAATATGGATTACAAACACTTATAATCCCTTCAAAGGACGCTTAAAGGCAAAGAAACCGCTGTAATTGTAAGACCCGCTAAGGGCAACCCGCAATGCAGCCAGGCCGTCCAACCGAGTGTCATGTCGCCGGTTAGTCATATACACCAGACGTGATGCATATTCCGTCCCCCGTTACAAGCCATTCACATTAATAACCAGGTATTTGGAAGGGTACGGCGTGGGAGTGACCCCTGGCCCCCCTGTCTGTCTGCTGGCTAGCCGTACCGCATGTCCCTTCCACCGCCAGCACGGCCGATCAATGGGACCCGCGAAGTTGAGTTGCCAAAGTTCGAGGGTTGGGATATTTGTTACCCTCCCGGAACCATGGAAACTGTGCCTTGCTTTGCCCCCTTTCGCCTTCTAATATCTTCGCTTGTGCCTGTTCGTCCTTTTACTCTGTCCATGTATGTTAGAAGTGGATGAAACGATGTAGATAAGCAAGAAAAATCATGGAAACTGTGCCTTGGGTTACCCTCTTTCGTCTTTTTATGTTCGCTTATGCCTATTTGTCCTTTTACTCTGTCCATGGGTGTTAGAAGTGGATGAAGAGATAGAGATAAACAAGAAAACACAGATATAAGGAGTCTACAAGATCCCCAGACGGCCTACACACGGCAGCTCCGGGGTATACATTCAAATCCTTTCTCATACATAAGTCCTTTCCCATACATAATAAATACATCTAACTTCCATTTCAGAGCTTTCAATCGTGTTTGCAGCTACTACACACCTCGTCAATGCTATAATATGCTTTCTTTTTCTGTGTCAGCGCCCCCGACCACCACCGCCACCACCGCCGCTCTCCGCTCACCGCCCCCATTGCACGTGGCCACAGCGGGAGGGAGGGACTCATGACGTCATTCCTGGCCGTGGAGTCCTGGAAAAAAACAAATTCACGAGTCTAACAGAACCTGATTAACCACACCAACCACCAGCATGGAAGTAGACAAGCACTTACTAATGAAAACACGTCTATTCACTGTGTTATAGATAAAGATCAAAGAGATACATATAGGATACGTGAATGTTACATCATGACCGATCAATCCACCGCCACCACCAGGGCTTCCACCTCCACCGCCTCCACATCACAGCAGACCACCGACCGCTCCTGGCAGTGCGAAGTGGAACATTCCAGTCCACCTGAGGCTACGGAGTTCACGCTGGCTAAAACTGAAGCTCATGGCAAACAGTTACTCCCACTCTCTCTATACGGAATGTCAGGGTTCGTATGGTCATGTTTTAATATTTTTTTTGTATGTTTTTCTTTTGTTTTTTTGTTAATTCTGTTCTTTTTGTATTTTGTATGTTTTTTGTTTTTGTTTATTCTGTTCTTTTTGCATTTTGTATGTTTTTCTTTTGTTTTTTTGTTGATTCTGTTCGACCATTCTTTCTCCTCTTTCTCCTTCTTTCGTCTACCATATCTTCTATTTCTTTTTATCTCCCCTCACCCCTATTCCTCCCTCTTCCTCCACCTTCCCTCCCTTTCTCTTTCCCCTTACTCTATTTCTCCTCTTCCATTTCTCTTTCTCCCTGCAAAACGCTCTTTACTTCTTCCTCCCTACCTTCTCTTCTTTTCCTCTCTTACTCCCTTAAAAATGTCTTCTCCATACCTCTCCTTTCTTCCTTGTTTTTACTCTCCCTTCAGCCATCTCTCTTCTCCATAATATACTTCTACTTCCATTTCTCTTTGATCGTCTCCCTCCTCCTCCTCCTCCTAATCCTTCTCCTCGTCCTCCTCCTTCTCCTCGTCCTCCTCCTCTCCCTCACTCCCTAGACATCCCCACGACCACTCACATTCACGTCTCTCATTTCCGTTTCTCCCTCTCTCCCTCTCTCACCCTCCCTCTTCTCCCCATTATAGCCCGAGGATCTCTGTTGTTTTTGCTGTTTAACGTCGTCAATGGCACCGATCAACGTTTTTTTTAGGCGCTCTGGCGAATGTTTTCCAGAGGGTTGCACAATCAAAGCTACCCCGAGATTGGCTGTTCTTTGGGGTGAATTGGTGGCTTGTGGGGGAGCAGGGAGGGTGATGGGGAGATATGGA